>NC_034428.1:6334006-6502609 GCF_002078875.1 Numida meleagris | reverse complement strand
CTTCCCCTTCCCCTTCCCCTTCCCCTTCCCCTTCCCTTCCCGTGTTGTCAGCCCCCACCCCTTGGTTTTCTTTGGTGGAAACCATTGATGAGAGGGAAGATGTGGTTGCACTTTGGGTGTGCTTCATTCCTTCCCAGGCCATGGCACTTTTCCTTCACACGTGGTGAGAGCAGATTGTGCTTCTCTTGTTTCTTGACCAGCATTTCAATGCTTGGACTTATTAGTAGGTGGCCACCCTGGTTCTGGTTCTTGGTCTATACTCCAGTAATCTGGTTGTCTGCTCACTTTGCAACCTTGCTTCGTTTGGACAGGGCTGGAGACAGCGATCAGACCCTTCACAGTGTCTGGCTGCCATGCAGCTCTTAGAGTCTGGGTCATATGAAGAGACAGGACACATGTTCATTACTAGTCCCTGCTAGAATGGTGCTCATTTGTCTTGTAAAGACTCGGATGTCTTGAGACTGAAATCATGGGGTGTTCCTCTTGGATACAGATAGCAGCTGGGCTCTCCAGCCTTTCCTCTCTGCTTGGAGCACACTGCCCAGCCATGACCCATTCAGGTGTGCTGGGCCCACTTCATCCCCCAGCTGAAGTGCCTGTTTCTCACTTACCCATGAAGCAAATTCCCCAGGAGACATCAGAGAGAAAGGGGATTACCCTACAGCATCCTAGACAGAGCCATGAGAACAGAGGGACCTTGAAGACCATCCAGTGCCAACCCCAAATGTTAATGGTCAGATCCAGGAAGGATTTTCGTGCCAAGTCAGACTGGTAGGAGGGCTCCCTGCTTCCTGGCATGTGATGGGTTGGGATGTCCACGGGGCCTGGTGCTGGATGCTGGAGGGACATGGTACTCGGCTCCAGCCCCTCCCTCCCGCTCTGTCTCCACGGGGTGTTACAATCCAGCCTAAGGCAGGTTGCACAATTTATTTTCCTGTACTTAAGGCAGGATTTTGGCAGGCAGGGGCGGGAGGCCTCTCCAAGGAGTGCTGGCCAGGCTCCCTCCTGCTGCCGTGGGATCGTGCTGCTGTCGAAGCTCCACTCCGCTGGGCGTCCTGCAGTGCTGTGCTGCACATCCGAGCAGTGCTCACCCCGGTGTGGGTGCCATCCCTTATGACCCATCCTTTATGATGGGCAGTTGCAAGGAGTTCTCATTCTCTTCTTCTGTCTGCCCACGCAGGGAGAAAAGCATCTTTCCTCTCTGGCCCTATCCTCTTGTGTCCTGCTGTCTCCATCACCTGCCTTCCCTGCAGCTGATGTATGTAAATGCATTGCTTTGTGAGGAGGGCAGCAAGGCGGCTGAGTGTGCTGGGGCGGGAGGGTGAGATCGCTGGGAGGGAGGGAAGCGTTCACAGCCAGCGAAGGGCATTGAGGTGATGTGGCCAAAGCAGCTGGAGAGAAATAGGAGCTCTGCCTGTGAGCTTGGCCATGTCCTGCTCAGCCTGGAGGACAAAGAGGTGGCAAATGTGAAGCCTGGGAAGGAAGGAGCAGCTGAGATTGAATGCATGTTGGCATACATAGGGAGGGTTTTCCAGGAGAAGAGGGAAGGAGCAGAGATGGTGGTGAAGTTGGGAGTTTGGGGAATGGGAAAAATCATGGTGTTATCCATGAAGCAGGGTGGGGA
The DNA here is from genome assembly GCF_002078875.1 of Numida meleagris. Lineage (NCBI taxonomy): Eukaryota > Metazoa > Chordata > Aves > Galliformes > Numididae > Numida > Numida meleagris. The sequence continues at coordinate 6,500,985 of NC_034428.1, read as the reverse complement.
GGACTTGGAGGGGACATGCTGTTTTCGCCATGATGATCTTAAGCTGGCAGTGGGACATCAGGAAGGTTTATGTGTTGGGGTGGGGATGCTGGCCCATGAGTCCTCGGAGGAGAGAATGAGCTCAGCAGGGAGAGGGTGGCAGAGGGCTGTGCCCAGCCTGCGGGGCTGGCACAGGGAAGAGCATAGGGATGGGCTCTTGGCTGAAGTGCAGCAGGCAAGTGACACTGGTAGTGTGGGACAGGCGGCAGCAAGTGGAGCCTTAGATGTATGTTCAGGATTGTGCTGTCTACTCCACCCTGCAGCCCGGTGCATTCACCTAGAGTTCCCCATGTTGGCTGGACATGATGGTCTTGGAGGTCTTCTCCAACCTCAGTGATTCTATGATTCTATGCAGAGGAGAGAGATGGCGCAGCCTTGTGAGGGGCTCCATCCAAGATCACAAAGGAGCTGGTAGCAATCTGTGCCTTGTCTCAGTGTGGGGTGAAGCATGTCTTTGTTCCACTGCTATGCTGGGAGTTGTTGTGGGGGAATGGAGATGGTCCTGGGGCTGGGGTGGGGACGGGACTCAGTGTCCCCTGTGCAGTGCTGAGAGCACCCTATGGGCAGCTCTCCTTTGAACTAAGGGCTCCTGGAGAAGACCAACACAGCCCAGTGGAGCCTGACTGCTAGGAAAAGAAAACCCCGTGGCTAATTCAGCTCAAACTCATTATTTAATAGACAAAGTCAATATGAAAAAAGGCATTTCCCTTCCCTCCCCGAAATTTACAGTTATGAGAAGAGCCAGAGAGCTGCAGAGCCAGGCTATCTCTGGGTGACATTTACAGGGCTCAGCTTTCATCGCAGCTTGAAAAGAATCCCATGTGCAGCGATTATCTACACACTGATCTGGATTGTCTTGTTCAGCTTTGGCCCTCATCCTAGATGGACAAGGAGCAGAACACTTGGCTAGTGGCCTGAGGTCTGTGGCCTCCTCTGCGTGAGCTGGGAAGAGGAGGAGCAATCTCCAAGGTACTTGAGAACTCACAGCCTTGGGACCTAGTGAGATGGAGAGGGGGAGTGCAGCTCAGATCCCCGCTGGGGGCTCGGTACTGTGCCCTTGGCCAAGGTGAGAGGGGCAAGACTTGCTCAGTGCTGCTCTGAGCTAAAGATGGAAGTGGCTCAACCCACGGCAGCTCTGGACTGGGGTCACCGCCCCCCGGTGCCCTTTGCTGAAGGTTTTGGGAGCTGGGGGACATCAGGTCCCTTGGTGCTGGCCTCCCTTGTCCCGCGGTGTGGGGGAAGCCAGCAGGGCCCTGCTCCAGGCATGCGGCTTGGCCCCAGAGCCACAGCCACTGCTGCATCAAGTCAGCTGTCAGAAGCCTTCCAGCCGGACGCTGTCTGGAGACCTTCCAGCGACCACAGGCTCTCCCCCAGCCCATCACTGCCACAGCACAGACGGGATTTAATGGATGTCTGCGTGTTCCCCTAACCTTTCCCCTCTCTAGATGAAGCAGGGAAGAAAAATAAGCCTGCAGGTTTGCGAGGACCCCCAGCCCAGATGGCGATGGCCATGACTCCGAGCTCTTCTGGACCAGAGTGGAATGGGCCATCCCCACGTGGGGAGCTCCTATTCACACAGGAGTGCTCAGCAAAAGCAGTGCCACCCCACACCAGCTCCTCGCAGATGTTCCTCTTGGCTTGAGGTGCCATTTTGGGGTTTTTCTTTGCTCCCTTTTGCCTCTCAACTCTCAGACAACTGTGTGAGGGAAGAGAGAAACTGGTTCAATTTCCACCTCCCCTCACAGTGCCCCACTGCTTATTAGTTCTCCAAATATTTCGTCCTGCAGCCCAGCAGCAAGGACTCTGTGCTAACCCGATCCTAAGCGGAGGGGAAGTGGGAGCGGGTAGGACAGCACGTTACCCTCATGGCACTGCTGCAGACCAGGCTGCGGGGAGCGGGATGGCACATCCTTCTGTCACAGCAATTGCTTCAAATTATACTGATGCTTTCCTCACTAGTGGCTGGGATGGGGACGGGCTGTGTATCATCTTGTCCCCGGTAGCCCTCACTGCGTGTGCAGAACAGCCCCTGGGGAGATCGTGTGGAGAAGAGGAGAGCAGGTTGTGGGATGCTGGTGAGCAAGGTTATGGAAAGAAGGAAAAGGAATCCCCTGGGATTTCCTTCCATCAGCTCCCAGCTCATCCTCAGATTGCAGGTACCACGGTCTCCCTGTGTCCTCTTTGCAGTCTCTGGCAAGATGCTGAGGTTGGGAGGGGGTAAGGGGCAAGGAGCAAAGCAGGAACATCGTGTCCCTTGACAGCCCAGGCAGCTGCTGAGGAGCTTCTGTAAATCACAGCGGCTGCCAGAGCTGTTCCAACAGCTCACCAATGCCCAGGAGGCCTCAGAGCATCCCCTGAGGGTCTGTACGTGTGCACTCCGTACACTGACAGCCCTGGATGGGCTCTCCCTGTGTTGTGATCAACACTCAGGGACAGTGCCACTCTGTCCCCATCTCCCCATCCCCTGCAGCACTCACAGCTGCACGTCCTGGCTGCGCTCCATCACTTCTCAGCCGTGCTCTGGGATGCTTAGCGCACGCCTGTAACAAATACAAATGACTGTGATAAAAAAAACCCGGCACCTAACGCTACTCAGCCTCAGGTTTAACCACCTCCCATTTGCAATGCTCCGGAGTCAGCGTAGAGCATCCGATGAGGGCAGGCAGCGTGCAGGTCCCTGCCAGCCACGAGGTCAGGCACATCCCTGCTCTGGCTTCAGCAATAAATAAGCAAACTGACCAAAATAAAAAATAACAACGATCACTTTTTGGGGTTGTTTTTTTTTTTTTTTAAAACTTTAAATATTTTTTTTTCTTTCTTTTAAAATCTGTTTTCCTCTGGGGCTCTGTCTCTGTATAGAGCTGTGCTCTCCCCGCAGTGTCTGGGTCACTTCCTCAGTCCTGGCCGCGGGGCAAGAGAGAAGCAGGGTCAGTTAGAGAGGGGAAGGGACGGCTGCTCCCCTCCGTGCATCACCGGCACGTGTGGATTTCCACCACCCGATGGCAGGGTTTGCACTTGACGGAGCAGCACCAGTGGAATTTGCAGCTGCACCTTTCCACCACCTCCACTTCGTCCGTATGGAAGCCCCGACCGCAGCACATGAGCTCGCAGCCGTCGATGGCCTTGGAGGTCTTGTTGCACTGCCGGCCACTGGTACCCAGCACCCCGTTCTTGAGGTCGTGGTCACAGAAGTCAGGACTGGAGTCCAGGTAGACGAGGTCCTCGTCCGTGTGTGGTTTGAACTGGGAGTTTTTCGGCACCAGCACTTTGGTGGAGCCGATCTCGCTCTGCTCGACCTCGGTGGCGCCGTCGAATTTCTCCTTCAGCACGTTGCCCACTTTGCGGAAGGGGGGCATGGCTTTCCAGCACGTCTTGAACTCACAGGAGCCTGACACGCCGTGACACTTGCACTCCACCCGCATGTTGTTCAGGATCGCCTGGAGGAGCACAGAGGAGAAATGAGACGAGATGGTGAGCGTGGGACAGGCGCAGCGAGAAGGGAGTGACATGGAGTCACAGCACCATGCAACACCCCGAGCTGGAAGGGACCCACATGGATCCCCGAGCCCAACCCCTGGCTGCACGCAGCACCACCCAAACCCAAACCCAAACCCAAACCCTATGGCTGAGAGCGGTGTCCCAGCACTCCCAGTGTGGGGTGGTGCCCACTGCCCACTGTCCTCGGAGGCACAGCTTTCCCCTAACCCCCCCGACCTTCCTCTGATGTGGCAGTGGCTGAAGACCCCACGCAGATCCCCATCCGTTACCTTCCGCCCCGCCTCGTTGTTGTGGAGGTTCATCAGTGCTCTGTTGGAAGAGGCCCCTTTGCTCCTCTCCCGGACATCGACAAAGGACTGTGAGAAGGCCACGCCGTAGGCGATGTTATCAGAGCAGCCGGACCACTGGAAGCCTAAGGCACAGGGCAAGGATGGGACAGATGAAGTTCATCCTCCTCAGCCCTGTTCTTGCTAAAACAATGCTCATCTGAACCCATCTGTCTTGCTCCCCATGCTGGGGAAGCTGGAGAAGGATGGCCACGGGGTGGGGGAACAACATACCCCCAGAGCAATGCTCCCAGGTACCCTTTCTGAAGCACTTGCATGGATTACCAGCAGGCTTTTTACAATTTTTTATGTATCTTTTTGCCCTTTCTCTGAAGGGTGGTCCCGGAGGATGGGCATTTCTGTGCATGGTGTATCCCCGCTTTGCACGCTCACCCTGCGGGCTGCCGCCTTGCACCGTGCGGTCGCATCCACACTTGTCCAACTCGCCGCTGCTGCACGCTCGGGTCACGGCGAAGGCCACCCCTGCCGAAGAGATGGCGTAGACGAACGCTGCCTCCCGCGTCCCTGCAACGACGGTGGAAAATGTGGCAGGAAGCCCGAGGCACACGGGGGTTTTGTGCACCCAGGTGGGCTGATGTACGTCCCGCTGCTCCTCTTCCCTCCCACATGGGTGTTGCATTTTGAAAATCTGCTCTGGAAGCCAGGAAAACTGGCAAGCCTGCCCACCCCCAGACATGGGGTACCCCATGCAGCACGCTTATCCTCCCCCGTCCCTGGCACGATTCAAGTATCCCAAGATATATTTGCTTAGTGACAAGCCCAGACCAGGCTCAGCAGACACCATGCGGTGCTTGCAATAGTGACAGAGCTGGCAACACATGGATGTGATGGGCAAGGTCATAACACAGCAGCAAGAGGGATGCAAAGGCTGCATTGCAATGTGGGGGGAGCTCTCGCAGTGCTTGCAGGGCACCTCTGCTGTAAAACCCCTCCTGCATCCAAAAATGTTCTATTTCCTCAACCAAACTGGGGATCGCTGCAGATCTGTGTCATCATCACGCAGCACCCTGTTGCTCCCAGCACCTCCAAAACTGCAAAACTCTCCCCAAAGTGATCTGCAGAGCCCCTGGGTACAGCAGCACATTCCCGTGCCCACCTGCACGGTGGCACAAAGAGCCCATTTGAGAAGGGGGAGAAATCTGGACACAAACACGCGGGCGGCTCAGCCAGGGACCGCGGCCGTCAGCTCTTGCAAAACCCAAATCCCCACCGTCCTCTGAGGTCGAGGGTGGCTGAGGACACAGCCCCTCCGGCTCCAAACAAGCAGGGCTGGCATTTGGGGTATGCTAGGGCTGTTTCAAGGTAGGGGGTGGCTCGCCGGTCGGGCAGAGGGCAGCTACTTTGGTGGTCGCAGCCCAGACTTCGGTGGCCAAGCAGCAGTGGCTGGGGAGGGCCCAGCCAGCACAGGGCCTGAACCGCCTCCAAGTTAATCGAGGTTAATAGTAGGATCGTGTTGGTCGGTTTTGCGCTGTGGCTGACTAAAAAGAGGCGACTTTTAGTTTCTGGTATTTCTGGTATTTCCAGTCCTGAACCTTCACAAGAAGAGATCTTCACCCCTGTGTCGAGGGGAGGAAAGTCAAACAGGGAGCTGGGGGCAGCCACAGCCTGCGTCTTGTGGGATGGGCGAGAGTGGCACCCAAAGGGAGGAAAAGCCGCTCTCTGGGGGTGGAAGGGGCCTTCCCCTCCATCTCTGCACCCCGGCATGGTTCAGGCCTCCAGGATGCCTGCACCCAGCCTGGGCTGTGAGGCCTGGCCATAAATCTTTGCTACTCTTCGGAGGGTCCGGGCGTGCTGTGTTTTACTCTCGCTGGGCGGCAGAGGGCTGTCCTCACATGAGAGCGGCTCTGCTTGGCAGCAGTCACCGCTGCAGCTCTGCTCAGAGAAGAGGCTGGATACATCCAGCACCTCTGGATGCAAGATGAGGAGCTGGGGCCTTCTGCCTGGAGAAAGGAAGGCTACGGGGAGACCTCCACTACTTAAAAGAAGCTTATGGAAAGGGGAGAGTGACTTTTTACATGGGCAGATAGGGCAAGGGGGAATGGTTTTGAACTAAAAGAGGGTAGGTTTATATTTGACATTGGGAAGAAATTCTTGGCTATGAGGGCGGTGAGACCCTGGCACTGCTGCCCAGAGCAGCATGGGTGCCCCATCCCTGGAGGTGCCCAAGGCCAGGCTAGATGGGGCCCTGGGCAACCTGATCTGGCGGGGGGCAACCAGCCCAAGGCAGGGGTTGGGGCTGGATGACACCTAAGGTCCCTTCCAACCCAAACTCACCTTGTGTCACCACCTTGCCAAAGACAGGCAGGGTGTCCAGCGTGGAGCAGTTCCAGCGGCGGTTGCGGAATTGGTACTGGCACTCCTCGATGGCCAGCTGGGCCCCGCGCCGCACCGAGTCCATCACCTCCAGGTTCCGCTTGCACATCTGCACCTGGCGCTGGATCAAGCCCTTCAGCTTCTCGCAGGTCTCCTCCTCAGAGATGCTCCCCACTGAAGACAGCTTCGCCAGGTACCTGCCGTGAGAGCCAGCACAGCTGGTTAGGAGGTAAGGGACAGGGAGCGCAGACCCACATTCATCAGGGACACAGCGAGGAGACCCAACCTATCATCCCCTGTGTAGCTGAGAACTGCTGCACACCTGGGTTGCCTGCAACGTGTGCCTCCACAGGTTGCATTTCTGCATGGCAGCGAGCAAGCCCCAGGAAAGCAGCCAGAGCTCTGCAGCCTCATCCCCTGCCTCTCCGGGAGCCCAGCTGCCGGCTCCCCTTTGCCTCTGTTGCCTGCATGGAGGATATTTTCGGTGTTGTCTGAATATGCCCGGTCAGGTCTCCTGAGTACCGGCACATCCAAGCGCTACTAGGAAAAGCCAGAGGTCTCTGAAGTCAGCCAAAACAAGCAGGACAGCCGCTCGGCTGCCAGCTCCAGCTGCCACACAGCTCCCGCACTCATCTCTGACAAACATCGCTCTCCAAACCACTTCCATCACCAAACCTGCTTTTAGCACGCCAGTCCGGCCCCCAGGAGCTGCCAGCTCTCTGTCACTTGGGGTTCGAGTGGGGCTTGGAGCGGGGAGGGGCAAAACCGCGTGCGCTGGGTGCCAGGTGCGTGCTGACGTGGCAGGTTATAGCACTCCACGGAGGTGACCACTGCCCCATCCTCTGCAGAGAGAGCTTCCCCTTCTAAGGGCAAGCTCATGGCATCGCCTCATCGGCGCTGAGTGATGTGAGCACCAAGCGAAGGCTTTTCGGAAGCCTCATTCCTCGACTCTGCCTTTCCCAGCCCTACAGAGCTTGTGGGTTTTTTTGTTTGCTTGTTTTTTTCCTCCTCCTCCGAGTTACGACATCCTGTGAAGGATTTTGTCTTTGAAGCACTGCTTGCCTCTGAGAAGTGACCATTCAAAAGTGGCTCCTGCTTCCTGCCCGTTCCCATGTGTCCCAGGGGTCAGATCTGCTGACTTCAGCCACAAGATCCAGTTGTCACAGCCTCTTCCTCCCATTAGCCGTGCCAGCCTGCCCCAGGAGGAGGGAGCAGGATTTTCTCTTCCGTGCATCAGCAGAATTATTCACCAGCTTGGTTTCGTGCTTATAGAGATGGTGAGAAAGCTGGGTTGGCTTGCAGCGTCCGTGGGGAGTCTGCATGGCTGGCTGTCAGAAGCATCCAGCTTTCCTCATGCGTGGAGGTCACTTGATGCAATGCCTCTTGGATGGTGGGAAGTGGCAGGCTGCCGTGGTTTTGAAGCCAAGCTCATTTCTAGCCTTTATACCAGCTAAGCATCTTTGCCCAAGGCCTTCTGCTCCTCCAAGGGCTCGGCCTGCTTGCAGAGGACCAGCTGCATGGATCAAGAGGACTGCAGCAAACCTCCCTTGGGATCATTCAGGACACTGGAAGCAGAGCCCACAACAGCCCTGCTCCCTCCCATCCAGCTATCATTTCAGTTGGTGCATGGGCAAGCTGATGCACACAAAAGCAATTAGATTTATCCTAAGGCACCGCAGGTCGAGTGCTCAGCTTGGAGCCTCGAAGACAAGAAAACCCGATTCTGCCTCCACTGCTGAGCCCCGACTGCAGGTGGAATGGCCACGTTGACTTCAGCTCTGCTTAGGAGAGGGGCACCATCTCCTTTTCTCATATATTTCCCAGCTCAGTGGGATTCTTCAGGCAATGAGCAGCTATAAATTCAAAGCACACACGAAGAGAAGCGTGACAAGAGCCTTTCAAGCCTTTCCAAGTAGATGCGCCTGATAAGACACCTCCCCAACGAGCGTGTAATGGTATTTGGGATGATAAAATGAAGGACAACGATGCTTCAAAGATGGATACAGCTCTCCAAGAGCAGGTCTGGTAATTTGTTTTGCAAGGCAGGGAAATTAGGTGAAGCTGTCCAGAATGATCTCCAGCCTCTCTCCCCCACCATTCCTCCTCAGAGATGCTCCCATTCTGCAGTGCACAGAGTCCCTCAGCGCTGGGGAGCTCAAGCGAGGCACTGCACCCAGCATTCCAGGGCCACCATGGAAGCCCCATTCCAGCACTTTGCCTGGTCCTTAATACATTGCTCCAAGCTTTGTTTTCCTGGGCTGAGGTGGTAGAAACCATGGACAAAGCCTTTCTCTAGAGCAAGACTGGCACTCTGGGAGCAAACCAAACCAAAGCTGGCCTCCGCAAGATCTCGCTGTAGAGGGGAGCCCACCTTGATTTCTCTGCAGTGCAGAGCCCTGGATTAGGACTTGAGGCTCCCAGGCAGCTTCAGAACAGTCCTGCTCGTGGAAAAAATAAACCCAAATAATAGCAGATTTCCTTCCCTTTCCAAGACTGGGCAAAGAATGTTTCAAGGGGCGAGCTGCTGCCCAAGCCATTCGTTCAAGTCTTGTCTTCTTGCTTCATCATCACATTTGTATTTCTTTTCTCCTGCCTTCACATCCAGACAAGTCACTCGCAGAACAAGCTCCCTTTTATTAAAAATCACTGACTTAACACAAAACTGTCAGAAAGCCCTTCCTTTTTTTCCATCCGCAGCGTGCAGATCAAGGTTGAAGTCCCATAATTGGAGTGTTTGCAGTTGATCCACTCTGCAAGATGGCAAAGAGGGAAACCTCAAATCCCAGGAGATTTGGAGAGGCGAAAAAGCCCCACTTAAATACAAAGAACGATGATAATTTCTGTTACAGGGGTTGGCAGGTAGAGCCAGAAGGAGTGGGGAGGGGATACCCTGCCATGGGGAGGTGGGGAATTGGAGTCACGGACTGATCCTCTGTAGAAGTGGTTCAGGGAAGATGCACCAGATACCCCAGAGTTTCAAATGTGAAAATTCCTCACATTTTCTCAGTTTGGGAATACTTTCCAGAAGATGGTGTCAGCCAGACCATGGTGTTACTGCAGTCCCCTATCAGAGATGCTGAGATGAACTTAGAAGCTTCATTCTCTTCAGCAAAGACCCAAACTCATGGGGATACCTGCCTGGCTAAGGTCCCAAATGGGATGTTCCAGTCTAAACCAAAGGAAAAAAAAAAAAAAAAGGAAGGGGAAAGAAAGCAAGAAAAAGGGGCTCATTGGCCCTGCACCCTGGGCACGGGGCTGCTGGAGAGCTGCAACATGGGGAATAACTTGTCCAGCTGACGGCCCTACACCATGACACGTCCCTCCCAGACTGGCCACCCCACTCTGGGATTAGATGTCCTTCCTCTCCATTGCTTGTAAATGTAAACCACGATGCGCACTGTCGTCATCCGAAGGCCTGTCTGTTTCTTCCCTGGCAGAAAAGCAGCTCTCCGGCTCGGTTGTACATATCTCATCTCTGGACTAAAACCATGTTTCTCACACCCTAATCCCCACCTCCAGCTGCTAGAGCAGTGTCCCATGAGGAGGCAGTGCCCTCCTCCCCAAGCTGGGGCATGCAGCACAAAATGACCCCCAGATGCTCAAACTTCACCCTCCCTGGTCCCCCTACCCCAACCTTGGACTTTGGATGAGTAGAAAACATCCTTTCATGTGTCCTCCTGTGCTCAAGTGCAGCAGCAAGGAATGGCTGCAAGAGGAGGCAAGTGCAAGCCATGGAGCTGAGCGATGTGGGAATTCCCCTGGTGCAGTGCTCGGGGCTACACCTGGGTTGGAGAAATTCTGATGAGTTTTTCATTTCCATTGGAATTTGCAAACACACGGAGAGAGGAACCTTCTGCAGGACTGGTTTGATCTCACCCAACTTCCAACAGACCCCAGGCCGCTTTCCATTGGCCAAGAAGCTCAATTAATTCCCCCCCCACCCGAGTAATTTTGTGAAAGCACAATACTGGCTCCAGTTCTGCTGAGCCAGGCAGATCCTGCGCAGCACCTTCCCAGCTGCACACCGCAACGGCTCCGTGCTGGAGAGCATGCAGGATGCATTTGGGGTCACCCAATGGGGGCTGAGTCCCAGGACTGCAGGTGACCTGCTCCTGGTACCCAGAGCAACGCCTGTCCTCCGCCCCGCCTTGGGGAGCACAATTTCTGTGGGTTTGCAATGCTTCCAAGCTTTGTTTTATGAAAAAAGACACTGTGAGAGCCTGTGGCGCTGCATTTATAAGGAAATATGGAAGACCCTCCTGCAAACTGCCGACCTCTGGGGGTTGCTCAGCAATTCCACATTTTAAGAAAGCCCCAATCCACGGCTGTAAAGCAGTTCTCTGCATCTACAAGGATGAGTTAATTGGGAAGACAACAGCTCCCAGCAGCACAATGCAAACATTTGTCACTGCAGTGCAAAAATCTCCTTCTGACTCACGGAGTCACCACCAGCCACTGCAAAAAGAAGAAATCTGCTTCTCGCCATTGCTCGTGTTTGGAGCTGAGTAGACCTTGCACGACCTGGAATGTGAGTGAGATAGAACAACCTGATGTGCACCCTTCCTTGGATAAACCTCTGCTACTCAGTATTAGGGTATATTTTTATTCAAGGCTTAACAAACCCATCATCACTGAGGAGCCAGGGAGCATCGATCCCTTCTGCCCCAAGCTCAAAGACGAGCTAAACTGGATGGAAATTCAGCATCAGGATTTGCAAAGGCCTTTCCTCTGCAGGATGCAACCCTTCAAGCCATCTGTTTTCATAGCTGAGCTCAAATCACAGGCAGCATCCTCAGGGTGAGCAAAAGAGCTGAAAGCAAAGAAATCCTCCGCTGGACCCAGTCTGAGCAACTCTGCCAAAGTAGACGTGACCAGGAGCCATCCCGGTGCTGGCTTTGCACTGAAAATAAGATTGCAGGGAGGGGAGCGGGGCTCGGCGGGCGCAGACGTGCCCTGGAGCTACCTGCACCTGCTGAATGGTGCCGCGGCCGCGGGGCACCCGAGGGGAAACACGGGACCGGTTCCTTGCCGGGTGGGAAAGGGGAGAGTCGCAACGACAATGCGAAGAATCCTGCACGAAACAGCACTGGAGGAGGGTGGGGGCAAAGTGAACTCCCCGCTGCCAAAGCTGGGGAGATTCATCTTAAAAATGGAGCCTGGCTTAAGATCAGAGGGATGCAGACGGAGGACCCAGGTCTGCCTCTTCTACATTGCACTATGACCCAAAGTGGCACAACATCAGTGCTGAGGTCTACCCAGGCTTCTCCCAAGCAGGATGAGCACAGAGCTGGGGTTTGTGGAGCACCTTGTGACACACCAATGAATGAGGGCCCCAAAACCCCAAGTCTTTTCATCCTTCCCTCCAACTCTCGGAAGTGGTTGCTGTTATCCAGGCTTGTTTGGACGCTTGCAAGGTCCTCAAGCTTTCCCAGAAAGCTCAGTTTTATTTCTTTTAAAGGCTTTTAAAAGCCCAGCTGTACTCCTGGCCCTTTAAACCGAGTCTGAAGCACAGATGGAAGTTTTAAACCCCTGTAAATAGGGGGTAGACGGAGCTGCTGGTGGCACACCCTGCTCTGAGCTTCCTCCAAAGCCACTTTTAGATGTGTCACAGCAGGAAAAAGGAGAGAGGCTGTGATGCCCCATAGAAAACATGGCAAAAAGGGCCCTATCCATGAAGGACCCCTGTGTCAGTGATGCTTTTCAGACACGGGGATCGACTCAGGTTCAAGCAACCCAAAGAGCTGCAGACACAGCAGCAGGTCCAAGAGCTGAATGGAGGCTGTGAAATGCAAGGTGCTTTGGGAATAGCTCAGCTCCTTCCCATGTATGAAGCACATCCCAGGACTCCTCCAGACCTTCCCATTACGCACATCACAACCAGACAGACCTCAGAGCACCAACCACTGCCCTTCATTTAACATCAAATTCTGTGCTGGCAGGCAAAGCCTTAAGGCTCCCTGAGCCCCGAAAGGCAGGAGGAAAAGCAAGCCTGCGGCTGTCATTAGAAGGAGAGAAAAGAGCATCACTTTGGTTTGGATGACAGAGAGGTTTTTCGGATAGGCAGAGAGCCAAACAGCAACTCCCCAAACACAGGCACTGAGAAAACACACCTGAGGTTCACTTCCCAGCCAGATAGAAGGATCTGGGTCTGCTTAATGGAAACATTTGGCAAAGCTGCTTCTATTGCAGAGCTCTCTGCAGCACGGTGATCCGTCCTGCCGCTTCCTTGCAGGGCACTGGGCCCACTGCAGGGAACCTTCAGCTCAGGTGTTGCAAGCAGCGTCTCCAAAACGCTCAGGGAATGCGAGTCCCGACAGGTCAGGAGGAGCTTTAGAAAAAGTCTTGTCTTGTGAAAGGCACCCCGAGCTTAATCACCGATCCAGCAGGTTTCTGGAAAAGCAAACTTCCCCGCACGCTGCCGTCCGCCTCCGCGCAGGGCTGCGGAGCCGTGCACCTGGAGAGGTCCCCAGCAGCCCGTGCCCGGCACCACGCACCTTCCAGCCGGAGCCAACCCCGGTGCCGTGATAGAGCCCAGCCCGCACGATGCACACGGCTTCGCGAAGACGGACGAAGCACACTCATTCCTCGAATATCTGATAACTCCTGGGATCCTTCTAACTCCGTTTATTGCCTCTGGCAGCCTTTGTTTCTGATGTGAGGAGATAAACAATGGGAATTGTCTTAATCCTAAAGGCAAAGGATAAAAAGCGCCGAGCGGGGGATGATCCTTTTATCACGATACATTTGGAACATCAAAAAAAAGTTGACCCTTTCTTTCAAGCGCGCTGAAATGGATCTGCTTTTCCTCCCCTGTTGGCAGGAATGAGCCCTCTGCTCTCGCGCTGCCGAGCCCCCCGCGCCCACCCCGATGCACCGTGAGCACGAGCGGCCGCGCACAGCCCCTTGTCTGCCGCGGCACCGCGCGTTGCTGACCTCACTGCTGCCGCTTAACCTCAGATCCCCCTCTGCCGGGCGCTTCCCCTCCCCGGGAGCGCTTCCCCGGCTGGACCCTGTGGGAATCACGCTCGCACCGCTCCGCGTGTACAGCTTAAAGACCACCTCGAGAGCGGCTGCGATCCACCCACACTCTGCCGGAGCCGCGCGGGGTGCAAGTCGCTCCATCTGGCGAAGGAGGGGGAGGAGGGCTGAGCGCTTAACGCATCCCATGCAGACACCGACGGGCAGCACTTTTCCCACCGGTGGGATACATGGGGAACACCACCAGCCTGGTGCTTCCCAGCCATAGCGAGGCAGCATCCTCCAAAATCTGTGCACCTCCTGCAGCCTCCAGCCAGCGGGAGCCATCTCCGGATGCAGGAGCGCTCCTCGTGCTCCTGGGCTATGGTGGGAGCCACCGGAGCACGTTGTGCCTGTGGCCCTGGGGACACCGTGCCCGCACGAGGGCAGGGAAGCAGGACACGACGCAAGCACGGGTCCCTGCTGCGCACACCGGGAATGCTCTGGCTCTCAGACTGCCATCAGCGCTGGGAGTGGGGAAAAGGCGTCTCCCCAAAGACAGCATGAACGGGGCGGACACACTGCCTGCATTCGGCGTTTCAACAGAAGGTGCTGTCATGCCCCATCCCCTTTGCCCCGGGGGTTTCCCCCAGAAGAAGCCCTTGGTGAAGGGGCAGGAATTTTCCAGAACTATTTCCTGCCCTGTTTACCTTCCACGTTAGTTCAGCATTTGCTCGGCGCATTCCTGATGGCACCTGGCTCCTCCACACGCACCGCAGTTCCCATGTCCCCGCAGGGTGACGGAGTGCTGGGGTGTGCACTATGCCTACTGTGGGTCCCCGGGGTCAGCACCCGAACGATCCCTGCTTCTCTGCCTGCTCCCTGCCAAGTCCTTCCCGGCCCCGCTGGCCCCATGGGGCACCCGGCCAAGCCCCAGGCCCTGCTCTGACCCACCGGCCCGACCTCGCTTTCCCAGTGCAGCCCAAATCAGTAATTTAAGAACAAAAGGTGGACGGGGGCTTCGGCGCCCACCAAGTTATCCTATAACCAGGCTGGAGCAGCCGGGGAGAGCCGGCATCCCCGCACCCACCTGCACCACCCGTCCCCGCGACTCCGGGACCGCGCACCGCGACCTCTGTCCCCGCAGCGGGGTGATGCTGCCCGACCCCGGCACCTGCTCAGCCGCCCCCGCGGAGCAACAAGTGCCGGAGGCGGCGGGGGCACCCCCTCGCCCGTGGCTACTCACAGCCAGTTGCTGGCGTTGGCCGAGAAGGTGGCAAGGATGATGAGCAGCAAGGAGCGCAGGAAATACTCCGGGCTCATCCTGGAGGGCAGGCGGGGAATGGAGCGGAGCGGAGCGGAGCGGAGCGGTGCGGTGCGGTGCGGTGCGGTGCGGTGCGGTGCCCCCCGCCCGGCCCGCGGCCCCCGGAGCAGCTCACCGTCCTCGTAGTTCTTGAGGTAGTAATCGGGCCCGGGCCCGCCGCGGCTCTTGGCCGGGTTCTTCACGTTGTGGAACTGCAGAAAGTCCGTCCTCTTGCCCGCGAAGCGCAGGAAGGCGGGGGCCAGGCCCCGCGCCAGGGTCACCAGCCGCCGGGAGCTGCGGGGAGGAGAGCGGGCTGAGCGCTGCGGGACGGGGACGGTGCGGAGAGGGCCCGGAGCCGTAGCGGGGGAAGGGAGCGCGGTGCGGAGACCCAGAGCTCTCACCGCGGCCCGGCTGCCCCGCCCGGCACGGCACGGTACGGCACTGCATAGCACGGCACGGCGCGGGCATCGCTCAGCAGCGCCCGGCTGCGGGGCTCTGCGGTTCAACCCCGGCAGCGGGAACAGGGCCGCCCCGCCCGCTGGCAGCGGGACCCGCAGGCCGGCGGCCCCCGGCTCTGCCCCGCGGCACCCCCCGGACAAGTGCAGCGGAGGCACCGGCTCCCGGCTTCCTGGGGGCGGAGGCGGTACCGACCGGGACCCTCGGAGCGAGGACCCGCTCTTCCTCCCCAACTTACCCAGCACGACCGGTGCTCTCCGGCCGGCCCAGCGCCTCCAGGCCGCGGAGCTCGGCACCCAGCGTGACGCGCAGCCCGACTCTGCCCTCCGGGAGCCCGGAGAGCGCGGGGAACGCGGGGTTCGGAGGAGCCGGCCGACACCCGTTGCTGCCGCCCCGTTCCTGGCGCTGGGGTTTTTCTCCCTGTGCTGCCTCGGCCCCATGTTGTGCTTNCCGGGGGCGGGGGCAGTCCCGGGGGCGGCCCCACATCGCCGCTACTGGGGCGGGTCCCGTCGCTGGGGACACCCCCGGGGCGGGACGGCACCGGTGCCGCTCCCGTCGCTGCGCTGTGCCCGCGGTGCTGCCCCTACGCTGCTCCCGCGGCGCTCTGCGATGGCCTTTGGGGTTCCCCTCCTCGGGTTTTCCTGGGGGTGAACAGCGGAGGAATGGGGGTTCCTACACGTTTTGTGCTGTCGGGATAATTTCCATGTGGCTCTGACAACAGAGCTCGGGATGGAGCGTGGTGGTGCCTTGGTTTTCCGTCTTAGAACCATAGAATGCATTGAGTTGGAAGAAACCCTAAAGGCCGCCTGGTCCAACCCCCTGCAATGAGGAGGGACACCCACAGCTCCGTCAGTGCTCAGAGCCCCTCCAGCCTGACCTTGGGTGACTGCAGGGACAGGGCACCACCACCTCTCTGGGCAGCCTGTTCTTGCTGGTAGACATTGTGGAAGTGGTGTTCCCTCTTCTTCCATTGTAGGGCATTTTCCAAATGTGGGTTTTGGAGGGTTCAGGATACAAAGGCAGCTTCTGGTGTTGGCATCTGAAAATGTACAGGGAGAAGGCCATGGGTTAGGTATCCATCACCAGGCCATGGCGGCTGGAGTGGGCAGCAAAGCAGAGCCATAGTCCCCATGGTGACACTGGGGTGCTTTGCTTTGGATGACACCTGACCACAAACCAAGGACTAAATCCACACCTCAAGTTATCCAGAACGGCCGGATGTTGGGAACCCCAGTAGCTCTCAGCAGCCTGGTTCCTCACCCCTGCATCCCCATCCCTGAGGCTATGGCATGCAGTGGCAATGCCCCTCTGCTCCCCATCCCCGTGTCTCTGTCTATCCCCCCCAGCCCACATGGGCACGAACGACTCGACGTAAAGCCAGGAGCAACACGAGATGACACGAGACGGCTGCCTGGCATGAAACCCAAGATCCCAAGCACACCGAATCTCCTCCTGTCAATGTTATTAGTTAGGTCCATTACTAAAACCTCTTGCTCCCATCTCTGAAATCTTGCCAAGCTGGTTTGGAGCTATTCAAAATTCCCTTTGTCTTTTCTACTCCATTTTCCTGCTCGCAGCGAGGCTGAAACACGCTCATTCAAAGCACGGCAACTCGCGCTGTGCTGCACACATGCCTGTCTAAATGTATTACACCTACTTTAAAATCTCTGCATTAGTTCCCTGTCAAAGCGAGGATTTAATTTCAAAGTGCTTTGACGTATTTTCCAGCTCCTGACAGGCTGCAGCCCACCCTCGCCCAGTCATTCATCTGCTGTCGTGTTCTTGCTGATTATCCCGGTTGGAAGCGGGACGCGGGCTGGTGGGCTGTGAAGTGGAGGTTGTTGCTGCGAGCCCCGAGCAGGTAATTCAGTGCAACCGGAGCTGATTAATCTGGCTCATCGGGCATGGCAAAGCCATGGCCTTTCTCTGGCTTCTAATCACTGCAAGTGTTGAGTGAAGTCATTGGGAAGGCAAAGTCTAACTGAGAGGCGGATGGGTAGGGGAGGCTGGATGGAGCCATGTCCGTGTGCAAGGATGTTGTATGTTTGGTCTCAAAGGTGTCGTTCCCCTACAAAGATCATCCAGTCCAACCACCAACCCATCTCTGCTATTCCTGCTCACAGAATCATTAAGGTTGGAAAAGACGTCCAAGACCATCAAGTCCTACTGCCCATCTACCACCAGTATTGCCCACTAAACCATGTCCATAATAGAATCATAGAATCATTAAGATTGGAAAAGACCTCCAAGACCATCAAGTCCAACCACCAGCCCACCCTCTGGACATTCTGTTGCCCCTGGAGCTTATCAGGTGGGACTGAAAGTCCTAGAATCATTCAGGCAAGAAAAGACCACCAAGATCATCCAGTCCAACCGCCCACCTACTGCCAGTACTGCTCAATATGCCACATCCCTATTAGAATCATAGAATCATTAAGGCTAGATAGACCTTATGGGGCAGCTGCAGTGGTCTCAGCCACGTGATGGGGAGAAGGGCTGTGAGAAAGGCTGAGGCAAAGCTGTGAGTGAGGCTGCAGGGGTTTACACTGAATAGAAACAAATTCTGTTTTGAACTGAATGGAACATAAATATCGGACACTTAGCAACAGTACATGTATTAATCCTGTCCTGGAGAAAGGAGAAGCTGTTCTGAGAGCCTCCAAACCAGAAAACACAGGACAATTGTGCTCCTTTATAGAAACTTGTGGTTTTTCTGATGAAATTTATTTCAAACTATCCAAACATTTCAGAGCTGCTCTGATGACTGCTCAGGGAAGGTGCTGTATACGAGTGCAGCTCACAAACAGAAGCAGCTTTACAAAATGAAAATTGCTCCGACAAAAGAACTGTGTCCAGTGCATTATAAACGGAAAGCGAGCGGTTGCCGTAACCCGTGCTCACCTGGTCGCTGGAGGTGTGCTAAATAGGGGACGACGGTCAGAAGAAAATCACGGCATGTAAAGGTGGGTTTTCTACAGCTGTGTGGGTTGCAGAGCACTTCAGCATGTGTGCTCATGGGTGTGTGTTTACTTGGGTGAGTTTTCACGAGCCAGAGATGCAGGAATTCAGTCCTAACAGATCCGCTGTGCCATCACCTAAATCCCAGCGCCACGCCTGGGAGGCTCACTCCTCTCTCCATAGGTTGTCAGGTGTGGCACTGGAAGAGGCAGAGTGAGGCGGGATCTGCTGCCTTTCCTTTTGGACATTGCCTCTGAATGCACCGTGAAAGTTTCCCTGGGATAAAGGAGCATGAGTGCCTATGGTCAATCTGTGAGCGGGAGCTTAAGAGCATTCTTGAACGTGGTGTGCTCAACCCAAACCATCTTCCCAGGGTGGGCAATGTTGGTGATAGGTGGAGGGTTGGACTCGTTGATCTTAGAGGACTTTTCCAGCCTTAATGATTCTGTGATTGCAGAATCCAGGGTTTTTATCCCAGCTGGCTTCACTGCTCACCCTGCACCATCCAAATCAAACAGGCTGCGTGCAGCACCGCTGAAACAAACCTCGATCCAGGTGCTGGGCAATGCGTGCACACACTGGTGCACACGCAGCAGGGCAGCGCCGGAGTGACAGCCAGCCACTGCAACCTTTGCCCTACTCACCCAGCCCAGGGAGAAAACGAGATTGCAGGCTGGTCGGATACATAACACCGCGACTGACTCCTCTTCAGTGCTTATTATACCTTCAGGCATTCGGGAGCACCAGGGCTTCGTCCCCCGGTGCAGGAGCTGGGGGGAAGGCATGCTCAGCTGAGCAGGGTGGGAGTGGGGAATGTGGCCCCACAGGGAGTTGAGTGGCTTGGTGGGGATGGGTTGATGGTTTGACTGGATGATCTTAGTGGTCTTCTCCAACCTGCATGGTTCTGTGATTCTGTGCTAGTGAACTTCCAAGCTGGTGATGGCCAGGGAAGGAATGGGCAAGGTCAAGCATGTCTGGCTGCTGGTGGCTTGTTGTGGAGGTGAAGACACCCAGCACACTGCAGAGGGTCCCACATTAGGTTTTCTTATCAATATTAGGGTGCTCAGTTGAAGCAATGTCCTCACGTCTCTCCTGTGTGTGACCGTGCTGTGGGGATGTGTCCTGACCCAGCCCCCTCCTGCTAGTGCTCTTACTGCAGTGGTGTTAGCCCGTGGTTTTGGTCTGTGTTTGGTAGACATCAGCCTGCCTTCCCTGTTCCTCAGTAGGGAGTGTCTTTAATGAGGACAGCATTTCCCCTCTACATCAACCTCCAGAGGGTCCTAATGCTTGTGCTGAACCATTTATTTCATTGTCTTAATGTACATTCTGCATCCACAAAGGGGAGGAAACAGGAACCTGATATGAACAACCTTCAAGCATCTTCTGAGAGATGGTCCTTCGTGTCATCAAGTCCCTTGGATGTGTATGGAGCCAAGCATTAGCTGTGGCTTCCCAACGTCATGCTGTTGGCTGGTGAAGGTCCTTCAGCATTGTCCCCAGACTGGAAGACCGTAGAACCATAGAATGGTTTGGAGCTGGAAGGGACCCTTAAAGGCCATCTGGTTTAACCTCCCTGCAATGAACAGGGATATCTACAGCTCAGCCTGATGTAGGAACAGACTTTGGGCGATCACCAAGAGACAGATTTCTGCACTCAGGTCAGTGTTGGGTCCACCATTCTGCTGCAAACGCCACCAGCAATGGAAACTGACGCCCTACCCAAATCCTTGTTTCACCTGAAGCACACGAGGAATGAACCTTGCACAGCAGTGTTGATCTGTTCAGACCTCTTGGACTTCATTTTCTCTGGTGTGCAGGAAAACTCTTATGTTAAGTAACGTTCTTTTCAGAAAATGACTAATTAAACAACAGAACAGGAAATGTTAGAGACAGTAAAATCCCCTCAGCTGTCCAGCACATTTCTACATAAATATGGTGGTAAAATGATGAAAACAAAATCTTCCAGAGGCAAAGGCAAGCGGGCGACCTGGTGACGCAGCAGTGAAAAATCTATACTTTGTTATAATAAAATGAAACCACCGTGTTTATCCTGTGCCTTGGAGGATCTGGTGCAATTATTCTTAGGAGAGGAGAGAAGCCACACAGAAATCAGAATAGCCCAGATTTTTGCTAAAATATTTGAACAAATCAGGTTATTCCACTGCAGCAAAGGGCTCCATTTGAAGCTATTGCTTCAGAAGTTATCCTGCAAAACTGGAAGGACCGTAAATGCTTGGCTTTAATAGCTAGCTACATACAATACAAACTTAATCAGTGGAGCTTGAAACGTTTGTGGGAAGAAAGGCAGAGTTTTACGGCTCTTTCTCTGAAGGTGTGCGGAGGACTGGACTATTAGGCTGCATAATGCACACTGGATGGCAACGCTGATCCCATCTGCTAAAGTCGCCAAGGGGTGCATTTCCCATGTGGACACCCAGCTGCCTTCCACCCCTCGCACCCAGCCCTCCTCACCTCCACCCCTCGCCTGGGCTGTGGGGCTGTGGGGCAGAAACAATCCCAGCAATCCGGGCAAGAATTAGGGTCGTGCTGTCTCGCTCTTGGTTTTTGCCTGCAGCAAAGGCTAAAAATGTTCCACATCACTTAGAGGTGTCAGGTTATTTAGCCGTGGGCTGGGAACATCTCAGTTACACATTACTCTGAATATCTCAGCAAATTGCTTGCATCTAATTGAAATAAAGGAAGTGCAGTGGCTTCGTTTACCTGACGGACTGTATATAGCAACGCATCCACTACATTTTTTGCATTGATCATAACGAAAGATTTATTATCCCACCTGGTAAATATTGACTTCTTTTTTTTTTTTCTTGGTCAGAACTTCCTTCTCATGTCAACATCCAATGTCAATAGTTTCTGATTCTCATTTCAGCTCTGGAAGTGCAGAGCCTCTGAATCATCTCAGATGTGCCCCAAAACCTCCAGTCTAGGGCTTTCAACTTGCTTAGTTTTGCAGTCTGAAAACGTTTCCTGTGGCACTACAGCCCCTTCTAAAGCAATCGAACCGTAATGCTGAGAGCCTCCAGGTCGATGAGTTACTTTTTGTGGAGCTCGCATAAGTAGGGCTTTGCAGATCAGAAGTTCAAAAGTGCAGATCCAAGAGACAAGCGAGAGTCTCTTGAACCATTTATTGGATTTAGGTGGGTTCCTGAGTCATTGGACTGGTGTCCTCCAGAAAACAACAGATGTCACCAAGAATGGGACTGTTGGGGGGAGCAGCGGTGGACCTCCATCTGCCTTTTGCTGGTGCTGAAGAGAATGGAAACTCCATGTGTTTGAGGGACAAGTCATGGGCACGTGGAAGGAGCCAGGACTCCTTGGAGAAGGTGAAGTAGCGAATGGAGAGGAGATTATAATGATAGATTGTGTTGTCCACGTCTGCATATTTCTTGAACTCAATAAGCAGATGGTAATCCATAATGAAGCACAATCTTGTCTCCCTACTAGGGGGAAATGCACCTCCTCAGTTATTTCTGGGAGGATTTCTGGACAGAGATCTGTGAAGGGATGGCTGGTGGGGGATAAGAAGGAGCTCGGCACTGTTTCTTGGGCTGTTAGACCCAATGTCTTTACCCATCAAAGGAGCAGCACATAGGCTTTGTGGACACATGAATGCTGGGGGCTATAGTAGGATTGCAAGAGCATTTAGCCGTAGGGTGAACAACCTGTGCAGGAGGGAGATGCTCAGTATGAAGGGAAATGCCCTAGATCAAGGCTTTCTGGGCATTAACCAGCCTGGAGACAGAAACCAAGAAACCAAGTCCCTTCCCAGTCCATGGAGAAATGTTGGCCTCTCTGGTGAGCATTCACCCCATCTCTCCCAGGGACTCATTCTTGAAGAGCTCGTGGCAATACTTGGAAAAGCTGTAGAGACGCCCATGTAAGTTCTAAAGATTGGACTTCTTTGGACGAGTGCAGTTGGGTGAGATGAATTCATCCCTGGCAGCCCATGTGAAAACTCAAAATTTGTGACCAACTAGCTGATTTGAGGCATTTTCACTGGGTGTCTCTGAAGGGGAAATTACAGCAGAAATTCAGGCTACCCACGGCCACAGAGCTGCTGTCACAGACACCAGAATTCATAAATGCAGTTGTGGGTGACTCAAGAGGTTCAAAGAACATCCAGCTGTAAATACTAACATTGATATATGGGTCATCTTCCATCCTAGAAATGCTGTATGAGGTGACAGACTTCATACTGCCCCAAAATGTTGCACGACTCAGGAAATACCTTGGTGTATGTCTGGCACTAAAGACAAGCCAAAGGGAAGATATTTAACCATCTCCCTGGATTTCTACCAAGCTGGGATGACCGCTATAGAGTCACCAGTGTGCAGGGATTCAGATCTGCTAAAAGGAGTTGAAAAAGAGTTAAAAGTTTTCATTTCTACTTTTTCACTCCCAAAGTACATTTTTGGGTAATTTCATATATTTTTTTTTCATATTACTGTTTTCTGTTGCTTGGGGAAAATTCTAGTTTTCAAGAAAACTGAAAAATACGTAGAGCTCTGATTTCCAAACACTGCCTCTCCAGAGGTGCAGGAGAGGTTGGACACTGATGCTATGTGTACAAGAACATTCAGTTTGGGGACTCCAATTTAGAAGAAAGTGCTGGAGAAAATAATTTCTCTCCTACTGTTGTCCCAGACATCTCTCAGCCCTGATCTACTCCTGCAGTTAAATCCAAACAAATGCTCTTTAATGCTGCTCAATACTTGCTGAATGTAGATCTAGGGAGATGTATACAGCTCACTGAGTCTTATCTTAGAGTTATAGGTCATAGAATATCCCAAGTTGGAAGGAACCCACAAGGGTCACTGAGCCCAACCTCTGACTTGAAGTGATAGTATGAATTAAGTAATATGCTCTCTCAGTTAGGTAGACAATAGCAACTCTTATTATCTGATCGAGCTCTGATTACACTTTTTCTTTCAGTACTGGTGGGACATCTCATAAGAGACCACAGCGTTCTCTGTGTACATCCAGTTTTTATTACACATTGAAAAATACTGTGGTGAGATACATCTTTAAGAATAGACCTCAATCCCTGTGTGTTCAGTGGATTCCCAGAGCACCATATCATCTCAGAGCTCTTATGGTCACCACTATTTCAAAACCAAGAGTGGGACTGTTCTCCCATAGGATGGTCGAGGCCTGAATTTGTGGTGACCACGCCAAGAGTGAGCGTGTCCAGCTCCATGTGCTGGCTGGGACACGCCACTAGAGGGGGACACAGCCATGTGTAACGGGACATGGCCACCAGCCACGAGCGTGGGCCTGGGAGGTACTCATGGTGGCCCAATGAGCGGGGCCTGCAAGAGCCTTTGGAGTCTCAGCCCCTCCGGACCTTGATTGCCCAAAGCGCTGGCCCACAGGAAGGCAATGAGTGAATAAAACACTGCTGATGGTGGAGCCTTGTGCTGTTGAAGCCTTGTGTTGATGGTGGAGCCAATGGTTGTGCTATGGGATGTGAGCAGACCTTCTGCTACACTCCTCCCACTCATCACTGATGTTATACTGGAGGTTGCCTGACATTTTCTAGCTCTGTAAAGCAGTCCTGCTCAGCAGGTGGAGTATACACGTGGCACAGTGGGATATGGCCTGTGGGAAGACTTAGGTTTTGTTTTTATGGTGAGGTTGGTGAGTAATTGCGTTGGGTTTTGACCTCAATGACCTCCCGAGCACTGTATTCGTTGGAAGGAACTGTATGTCTCCCTTGAGCATCGTGAAGATGATGAGGGTGGAAGATACTGTAGCTGTCTATCAGGGGCAATTCTTACTTGTGGGGGTCTGCAAGAGCTGTTCTTTAGGCAAAATCCTTACTTATCTGCCAGGAAGAGCTGGGAACCACCTACTGCCTTCAGTGGAGAAGAGGCAGCAGGACCATGTCCTGATGATACAGAGAAAGCTTAGGTTAGCAACTGATGAGAAAAGCGCTTTGTATCATATACAGTGAGCTCTGCAAACTGCTCTCTGGGAGGAGCGAGGGTAGCCTATGCTCTTCAGACCCGAGAAGAATGTGTCTGCCCTGTTTGTGGAATCCCATGTTACATTTTTTCCCCTCTCCTTGACTCCCCATAGCAATAAGCCTTCAGAGCCTGAAGTCTATTATTTTGGACCTGGGATGATCAGAAATAAATCAAATCATAGAAAAAAATCAGAAAAATCAAATCGTAGAGTTTCAAATCAGAGAAGCAATCTGAAGAGATTTCCTCTTCTACTTCCCTGGACCGTGGCAAGATCACTGATTCGGCATAAGCGTGCTGTTGACATGCCTGATGTTATAACCTACAGCTCTGCCAAGCCAGCCCTTTTCTTGGGAACTCTTATCTGTAATGGCTTCTGATGGTACTGCTGGTCTGATCTCTGATTTACACCTCTGTAAAGCCCTGAAGGTTGGGAGGCTTTTGTTTTTCACCTAAGGGTGAAAATGACTTAAAATTCAAACGTGAGTAAAAGAATTCAAGTTGGTGGCTTGCAATTCCCAGCAGATAATAAGAAGTGAAATTACTTTGCAGTGTGTTGGCTAATTTGCTGAATTTTATGGTCTTTTCTCCTACTCAAATGGTAGGCACTATATTTACCAGATTTACGGCTAAATTAAACTCTCCATAGCAGTGAAATTACCTGGGATTTCTTTGGTATATGGTTTCCTGCAATTGATAGCACAGTAAATAGCTCTTTTTTATCTCCCCAGAGAAATGTAAGGATGGGATTTCATGCTGTTCATTTTTTATGGGAGCTCAACGTGAGGGCTCCTTGGGGAGCTTTGAAAATCACAGCCCTTAATTTTTAATTTTCAGTCCTTATAAACAATGCTATTTATTTGGGTGTGCCTGCGAGCTGAGGGCCAGTCAAATATCACTTCTCCGTAGGCTCTGCCAAATGCTGAATCTCTCTGAGTTTATTACTTTAATCTGTTCCTACAGAGGTAGAGCTGAGTCTCGATGCACAGCACTGTCCTTTCCCTGTTCCTCACCATGCGTGGCCCTATTCAATGCATTTGGCTGAAGACCCAGTGCTCACACCTATAAAAAAGACTCAGATATATGACATATAAGAGTCAGAAGGATATTTTGGGGATTTTTTTTTTTTTCCTTTTTCAGCCAGGCTTGGGAACCTGTGCAGCTTGGGAACCTACAGCAACTGCAGCAGCTTGAAAGTGTCAGATTGGAGTTTAGAGCTCAGAGTAATGCCATAGGGTCTATGGCCCCTGTGTTCCCTGGAAGGATCCAAGCTCGGCAGATATTGCTCCAGGCTGATCCCCAGGATGTGGGATTAGATAGAGAAATCAGTGGGAAAGCCTCTCTCTGTCCCAGAGCAGGGGTAGGAGACAGGAGAAGCTGGGGAAGTCTCCTTGCAGTTTTGGGTCGGTGGAAATCATGTGGGCTTGGTCTTTGAC
The DNA here is from genome assembly GCF_002078875.1 of Numida meleagris. Classification (NCBI taxonomy): domain Eukaryota; kingdom Metazoa; phylum Chordata; class Aves; order Galliformes; family Numididae; genus Numida; species Numida meleagris. Next base: position 6,475,697 of record NC_034428.1, on the reverse strand, counting down.
TTGAGTCATCTGCACCTCCATGTCCAAAGAACAACTGCAGCTTTGGAAATGGGAACCCATGCCATGATTTTCACCTTTCTCAAGAGAAATGGCATTAAATCCCATGTTTCCCTTCAGGGGCCAGGCATCCACCCAGAAGCGTCTCAAGCAGCTCCCATTGCAATGACCTTATTGCCCTGACTCACATCTTCCTGGCCTGGCTTCGCCGCTCACTCCCTGCGCTGCGCTGCCCGCCTGTGGGCCGGGTGCTGGAGGCACCTCCCTCAGCTGTCCCTGGTGAGCTGACCCCATTACACAGCCTGGCACATCTCTGTCGCACTGCCATCCATCAGATGAGGAGCAAATCCGCCCCGTGCTGTCACTTGCCACCAGCCCAGCAGCTTTTGGTCCCTGTAGGAACTCTGTGGCTCTGGGCAAACCCAGAGGGGTTTGTACCCGGTTAAATATGATCAAGAAGTTTAGGGAAGATTACAAAATTATTGGAAAAATCAGCACCAGACCATGTCCAACGAAGGCAAAGCCAAGGGATGCAACTTGTAGTTCATCCATCCATCTGGAATGCCATGGGGACAGTTTGTAGTTCCTCCAGTTTAGAATGGGACAGGAAGACATTAATGGGGTTCCTCATCCTGCTTAGAGCTGCCTCTGGGTGATGGGTGGAACTGGGATTCATGGGGAGAGGCTGGAAACTTCCAGTGTCGGAGACTGATGGGATACCAAGATGGGAGGCTGAAGGGATGGCAGGACATAAGCACTCAGCCAGTCCTGCCCTCTGGCTGTTCTGGGGCTTTGGGTGGCTCCGACGGACTGCGAGCCTGGAGGACTCTGGCTTTCTTCCAGGAGGAAAGAGCTGGCAAATGACGGGATGGACTGTCATTAAAAAGGTGCTTTGCTGTCACCAGCAGCCCACCCATTCCTACCTGGAGGCTGCTGCGTTGGTCTGATCGGGTCCAGAAACTGTGAGAAGCTTTAAGAAATTGGGAGCCCTTGGAGCCCCGTTGGCCTCCTGGCCTCTGTGTGCAACGGTCTCAGGTGGGAGACTCCTGGGTGACCCCTTGCTGCCAGGTGAACCCTTGTTTGCGCAGTTGCCCGGCGGATGAGATGTATATATAGCTGTTGTTAAATCATAACCATGCAGCTGAGGGACTGGGCCGGTTCCAAGGACTGCTCATGCCGATCTGGCAGGGGATGGAGGCAGGTTACATATTTACACATTAGTTTAAAATGTGGATTCTTTCCCCCGGGGCCCAGAATGGCTCATAGGCAGCTGCTCCAGCCATCAGCTCAGCTCGTATTTATTTGTGTTTTTCAAACATTTAGTCAGTATTTACACAATACACGCAATATTAGTAATATCTGCAATAATTTATATGATACCAAATGGGATTCCTCATGGCCAATGGGCTGCCTGGGGACTTGGCCCCTGCTCCCTGTTAAAAGCTTGAAAAAGTACAAATTAACAAGCCGTAAAATAATGTCTTCATAAAAAGAACAGGAGAAAAAAGGCCAGATCCTGGGAGGTGCTGAGTGATCGTGACAGCTCCGAGGGCCGCCGGGGATGGAGGGTGCTCAACACCTGTGCAAATCAGAGCTCAGCTGTCCTGCGAGGAGGAGGGAGGGCTCTGCATGGATCTCCTGGCCCAGACATTGGCATCTCTCTGTGCTGGGCATGGTGGGAGACAGAGTGAGCCTATGATTGGGTGCAATGGGCAGTGGCAGCAGGGGAAGACCCTTTGCCCTCCAGACAATGACAGACTCCAAGCATTATGAATGTAGAAAGCTCCAGACTTCCCCATCTCCCGTCTCTGAGACAGAGATGCCAGCAACAATTGCCCAGTAGGGAAACCAGTGCACATCCATCACCTTCCAGTCCTCTGGGGTGCTGCCACGTGGACCAACATAACCTTATGTCATGTCCTTGTGAGACAAACCAAAATGGGAACTTACTGAGAACACCTGTTCCCAGTAGGCCAATGTTTTCCCATCTTCCTCATGAAAAGCATGAAAATCCCAAAGAATAACCTTTTTGCCCATGCGTATTTGCTGCTTGGCTGTGGCAGTGTCAAGATGATAGGAATCTGAGATGATAGCATGCAGAGCTTACGGCAAAAGCTTGGGGACGCAGGGTGGGGTCTTGCAGCATGGTGTAACTATGGGGCACATGGCCCATAGGGGCCTGGAGTGTGAGGAGGTGTGTGCTGTATTTCAAGCAGCTCTACACTGTCTCTGCGTCTGCAGCCACTTGCCATATTCAAACCAGATGCAATATCCGCTTGTCAGCAACGTAGCATGCATGGGGGGAATTCATTCATATGCTTTGGATCGATCCCAAACCAAACAAATGATGGAAAGGCGCAATTAACCCAATCTCAAAGCTAATCCACTCTGAGTGCCTCTCTGTCCTGCTCTCTGCCTGCTCCATGTGATGGTGACTTGCCCCCAGTTATCATAGAACCATAGGATCACTGAGGCTGGAAAAGACCTCTAAGATCATTCAGTCCAACTGCCTGTGTATGGGAAGAGATATCGGACACAAAAAGGGCTTTTGGTAGGTCATGGTTTGTAGGCTTTGCTTTCTCTTCAGCACTGTATCCTCCCTGCAGAAGAAGAAAACACTCCTTCTCCATGGCCCTCCTGACAGTGTAGATCTTTTGAATGAAAAATCCATTCCCATTTGTCCAGATTTCTATCTTTGTTTGGGATTATCTAAGACATTCCCTGTACATGGCCTTGAACTCTGACTCTAGGACTGACTGTCATGGGTTGTTCTGGGGGCAGCTCAGATTTATCAGCTCCCATCCTGACTCCATCTTCACCTACCACATACCTTCATCCAAGCCCCTCTGCCCACACTTGCAATGACAAATCTCCATCTTTTCCTACAGGTCGTCTTCAGCCATCTCCAGCCCATGTATCCCTGCTGTCCTATCCTTGTTAGCTCTTGCTCCCATACCCCACCCCTCACGCTGCCATTTCCCCTCTTTTCATCTCTCCCATCTGCAAAGGACCTGTTTTATAGCTGTGAGCTCTGCACTCCTTTCTCAGCTTCTTTCAATGGTGGTGCCTCCAAGGAAGGCCAGGACAGTCTCTTCATCTCCATCACAGCTGTCCCACACAGGGATGGCTTGGACTGGCTCTAGGGACATTTTCAAAAGCTCCAGTGATGTCAAAGATACTGTGGATTGGCCAATCCAACTGTAGATCAGAAAAGTGAATGACTAACTTTAAGCTTGGCCATCATGCTGTCCATTAGAGGCCTCTACTTGGGTCGAATCTGGGCTCTAGAGGGCAACAGCTTCATGAGATCTCCAGCAAGAGTTGGGTGATGGGCATTTGTATTTCATCCATACTGGAAGAGTTTTTGTGATTCTCCCTGTGCTGATGCCCCTCTGGGGGCAGGAAGGGGAGATCTACGTAGCGTAGGGATGTGGACACTCACAAAAATGCACCATTGTGTCATTTACAGCCATGCTTGTCTGCATCTGTGCCACCATATTTGGAGATCATAGAATTGCTCAGGCTGGAAAAAAGCTTAAAGATCATCAAGTCCAACCACAGCCTAACCATACTACCCTAACTCTAGCAACCCACCACTAAATCATGTCCCTGAGCACCACATCCAAACAGTTTTAAAACACATTCAGGGATGGTGACTCAACCACTTCCCTGGGGAGCCTGTTCCAGTGCTTAGCAACCCTTTCTGTAAAGAAGTTTTTCCTGATATCCAACCTAAACCTCCCCTGGCGAAACTTAAGGCCATTTCCCCTTGTTCTGTCACCTGTCACCGGCGAGAAGGGACCAGCCCCGCTCTCACTGCAATCACCTTTCAGGTATTTGAAGAGATGGATGGGTGGACCACTTGGTGGGTAGGGAATTGGATGGATTGTTGCACTCAAAGAGCTGTGGTCAATGGCTTGGTGTCTAGGTAGATACCAGTGACCAGTGGTGTCTCCCAGAGATCTGTCCTGGGCCATCTTTCTTGGTGGCATGGACAGTGGGATTGAGTGTGTCCTCAGCAAGTTTGCAGACACCAAGTAGGAGGGAAGGGATGCCATCCACAGTGGCCTGTGTGGGGAAGGGGCCAAAGGCAGCAAGGTGTTTGCAGCAAGGAAAGTGGCTCTCACATGCGCTTCCAAGTGTTCTTGGGTCAAGACCTGGCAAGTCACAAGTCTAGCTTTAAAAACTAGGTGAAATCGAAGCAAACACTCTGCATGCTCCTTAGATGCCATCTGCAAGCTGTGCATTACGAGAAAGTCTTTGCAACGCCATGGGTCAGACAGGGATAAAGAAGAAGGATGCGGCCTTTCTTCATTAATCCCCTGACTCCAGCAGCTGGATCTTGAAGGAAACAGCAAATCCTGCAAAATGTATGCTGAGAGTTGGCCAAACCACAGTGTCCTTGGAAGCCTGGTGTCTGACTGTTCTGCTGGGCATTGCTTGGCCCATCCAGACTAGGGTCTCTGCGCATAGCCATGGCTGTTATGTCCCTTCGTGCACTCAGTGAGTGATCTGATATTGGAGCTTTCTTGTGTTTAAGCTGTTGGATGGCACCATGCAGGGTTTCCATGGATGACGTTGGGATGGACTCCACTGTCCTGGGGCCTGGAATCTTTTGCTGGACCTCAGCAACTCCCATCTCCCACCTGAGTTGCAGACCACCTCCACTAAAGATCATCTTGACAGCAGGATGGGGACATGGGGCTGTCTTGTGTTGAACTCCATCTAGTGGCACATCCCGGCCTCGTTTCAGCCAGATCACCTCCACCCTGACCATTCTGCTGGACGCTGGAGCAAGCAGCTGGCCTTTCCCTTGACTGCAGGAACCCCAACACCAGCATTTTTCTCCCTGCTCCTATTGCTCCTATTGCCCATTCCCATGTTGTGTTGCTGTGCACTGCACAGTTTGGGAAGAGCGTTTTATGGCAGCGATCTCTTTATGAACGAGGTGAACAGCTGATATGGTGGATTTGCAGCAAGAGGCTTTGCTTCATCATCCAGTGGGGAGAGCCAGCTAAAAAGCAAATTGGGATTTGGCTGTTTCGATGGGACAGTCCAGCTGGCAAGTTGTGTGCATTTGTCGCTTCCAGGGGTTACAGATGTGTGCTGGACACTGTGGGAATGGGATTTTATAACAGTAATTAGTTTATTCCTGAGGTAAGCAGTATAAATAGGAGAAAAATTTGTTTCCTGTTCCAATGCAAATAAGTAACTGGCAGCCAGTTGGATAAGGGCCATTGAATATCAAAAGCCTAACAGGGAACTGTGTCAGCTCTATATCCCCTTCTGGCTTATTTGCATGCTGGTTGGTAGAGGAATGTTTCTCTTCAGGTTACTAAATTTACTAGCTTGCTGTATTTTTTTAGCTTGGGGCTGGCTATTTGAGTGGCCATTGGCCAGCTGGCTGCCTACTGTTTATTTGAATGGCTGGCGGCCAGCATTTGTCACTGGTCCTCTGAGCATCCCCAACCCAATCGATGTTATTGACCCAGGAGAATGGGCTTCTTCTCAGTTGTGCTGACCCCACGTCAGCAGCAGAGCTCTGCATCATGTCCCAGCTGGCTTCTCCTCTTCCATCCATAAGCCCCTTAGTGCTTTTGCTCTTGGAAAAAAAAATGTGGTTTTATTTCTGCCTCTCTTGCTACCTTTCAGTTCTCCCTGTAGCAGCATAAGCCACAGCTAGAAAGAGCTCCTCCTCCACAGAACGCCGGTACTCTGCTGGGCAATGCTTTCTAATAATTCTCTATCTCTGCACTGGGGATATGACATCCGCTTCCAGCTCCATTAAAAGTTATATCTGTGTTTTCCCCAGGCTTTGCAATGCCAAGAAACACTTTGCAGTGGGACAAAAAAGCAGCCTGCTCTCCTCATCCTCAGTCCATAGCCACAGACTTGTATGTTTGATGCCTTGCTCTGCTCCATCCCTACCCCTCCCTGCTAAGTGTGCCCAGCTAGGACTCATATAATGACTGTGGTTGGCAGGATCTTGTTCATGTGTGTTCGTGAGGAGCCAACATCTCTGCTTGATGCAGATCCTTAGCCCACGAGGGCAGCATCATAGATCATGTCCTTCTTGAGGACAGCAACAAAGACATTTGGAAGGAACTTTCCCCCAACCTGTGGCCAGGTCCTTCAGTACCCCGAGTCTGCCTAGAGAAACTACCCATTACTTAGAATCATAGAATTATGAAGGTTGGAAAGATCACCTAGTCCAGCTGTCAACCCATCCCCACCATGCCCACTAACCATGTCATAAAATCATTAAAGTTGGAAAAGACCACTAAGATCATCCAGCCCAACCCCAACCCATCCCCAGTGCCCAATAAATCACATCCCACGTCTCCACATTCCTTGAACACCACCAGGGATGGTGACCCCACCACTTGATCCAGTGCCTCACCACTCTTTCTGAGAAGAAATTGCTCCTCATATCCAAACTGAACTTCCCCAGCACAACTTGAGGCCATTCCCTCTCATCCTATCACTGTTACCTGTGAGAAGAGGCTGACCCCCACCTCGCCACAACCTCCTTTGCATGTAGGTGATCCAGTGTTTTCACAATGAAAGAACAACCGCAGAGTGCTTCAGAACTCTGCCAACTTTCATAGATGATGTTGGAGTTGTCCCCCAGTGTTTGGGGTTTATTTCGTAGAGAAAGTGGGAAAATGGTAAAAATGACATCCTAACGCAGATTAGGACCCAGTTCCTCCAGGCCTGGCGTCTGTGGGTGTGTGAAGTTTGATGGAAGAACAGTCTGGCATTGGGAAGTTCTTCTTCATCATCTTCTTGAACACATTCCATGGCCAAGGGCCAGCTATTCCAATGGACTTGCTTTGGAGGCTGATACGGTGTGTGAGACGTGACCTCAGCCCCCAGTCTGGACAGCAGCTCCCCAGGGACCTGGCAGGGGACAGGGTGACTGTGGTTCAACACGAGTGCTTCCCCATGTCCTACAGGCAGTGGGGTTAGGGCAGGGCACTGTGCAGACACCAGCCACTCCTACAGGCCAGGCTGAGTTCTGTGGGATCTTGAGAGGGCTCAACAGCAATCCCAATGACTTTCATGGGGAGCTTCACACACCTAGAGGAGATCTACATGTTCCTAAATGTAGCCTCCCGCTTCTTGCCTTGCACGTGCATGGCGGGACGCAGCTGCTCACACGATAGCTGATGGCACTGAAGCCATGCGGGGCGATGCCTGCGTCTCCGGGATCCCTGCAGACACAGCGGGGAATTTGCTCCGGTTACATCAGATGCCAAAACCCAGATGTCACAGGGGCATTCGGATGTGTTGTGACACCCAAGCCTGCACTCGGGAGCCCGAGCCCACATCTACAACTGCTCTGGAGGGAAATGAAGGGATGCCTTCATGCTAATGATTTAGGAGAGGTTGTTTTAGTCAGTCCTAGAAGAGCCTTTCCTTTCAGCGGTGATAAGTCCTTCAGAGCCCATGTGTATGTCTGTATCCCACCATCACCCCACAAATCTTATAGATGAGCTTGTGCCCTCCTAGCCCTCCCCTAGCACAAGAGCCATAGCATCACTCTGTTTTTCTGAGATTTCCCTGGCTGGGTGATGCTGGAGGCTCCTCCAGGGACTGGGAGGAAATTTTGCACTAGTCTGTTTGGGATGGAAGGTGGAAACCCAGCTGCAAGGTGCTTGCACAGGTGGAGAGTATTCACGGTGGTGTGGGCTGAGCTGGAGAGCTGCAGTCCCCTGAGTCCCAGGACAGAGTGGGGACAGCTGTGGCATGTTCACTCCTCGGGGAAGTCCTGCTCTGAGGAGACAGGGGACAGCTCGTGGTTGTGCCTGACGGGATGGGCTTTGCAGTCCCTTGGCCTCAGTGTCAGAGGTGGTCTGGGCTCGGCATGGGCCAGCGGCTCCTCTTTGTGTCCCGCTGCTGCTGCTGGCATTAGCTCAATGAAATGCCTTCTCCCTGCACTCCCATTGAGGAGAGCCCCCCACCCCCCCCCCGTGCTGCCTTGTGAATGGGGAGCTGCCATTTCAGCCCGGTGCTCGCAGGAGACAAGGTTTCATCTCCTCATCCTTAATTCCTCCGGCCGCTCTGCCAAATCCAGCCTCCATCCCGCCTGCTGCTGGCTGCCTCGCCGCCGCATTCACAGCCCTCCATGCAAACTCACTTGGGATTGTTTTGAATTTAAAATCCTATTAGTCTTAAATTAATTGCCTTTTCTTGCAGAGCAGCGGGTTGGAACTGGCAGTCCTGGCCTGTAATTATTAACTGGGGAAAGGCTTGCACAGAGAAAAGCCGCTTCTCTCCTGCTGGGTTGCCCTGTATAGGCACAGCTCTTCTGTCCTGCTTTCTTCTCTGGCTTTTATTAACCAGCTCATCCCCTTTTGCTGATCACCCTTTTATCTGGGAAGCTTTGAACCTTGGAATTAAATTCTCTGCAGAGCCATGACGAGGAGGGGAAGCTTTGGTTCAGTTCATTCTTGGGGAAACCGGGAAAAAGGGGGAAAGCCCTGCTGGGAACCACAGTGCTTTGGTGGGTTAGGGTTAGGGTTGGTGTTAGTGCTTCCCCAATGCTGGGTCCTTTCCCATTCTTTTAGCATTACAAGCCTTGGGGCAGGTGTAAGCAAGGTTGGGACCCTGGATGGTGGGATGCTGGCTGTCTCCGTGGTGTTGGATGGGGTGACAAGGGCACAACCTGGGGCTGTCCAAGCAGACATCCTCATCTCTTCCCCCTCAGGGAGCAGCTGGATCAGTGTCAGCAGCCCCAGGTGCCCTCCTCAGACAGACAGTGCTCCTGGGGAAGAGCCACCCAGCGAGCAGGGCAGCGGCAGCCTGACCTTGTCCAGGATTTTGGACTTCCCGACACCAAATCTCTTTTCAAGTCTGTGCATGACCGAAATTCATCTTGGCTCACGGGAGCTCAGCAAGCCCAGCCAGGGAGAAAGGGAGGGGAGGGCAGCAGCTCGGCTTGCCCAGCCTGCCGGCCAGATTAGGCAGAAACAGCTCTCGTGACGACGGCTTATGGGCAGGGTGAAACAGGAACTCCGGCTTCGCAGACAAAGTTATTTTGGTAGCTGTGCGCAAACCCCCTGGTTGGAAAATGTGACACGCTTCTTATCCCCTTGAATTTGCTCACAAAACACTAATTAAGGCATGTAATGAAGACAGCAGCATCCATTAATAAAGAATCATTATGGGGCTGGATTAGCCAGCTTATCGGAAACAGGTGGAAGTGAGCTGGGAGTCTGCTGCAGGCGGCATGTGTGTGCTGAGGCTTTCCCAGCCTCCAGGACAGCTCTGGGAGGATGGGGACAAACCAGGGCTGTGCGTGCAGGGAGCATCCCTACCCCGGGGTTCATGTTGGGACCGAGCTCTGCACCCATCCCCAAAATGCTCTGCTGTGTGGGATGCTGCTAGTGCTGCTGGAGAAGGCAGGATCTGTCCCGCCCCTGGGGAGGAGGGAGGTAGGGAATGGCTGGGGAGTAGGAAATATTCACTCTTTGCAGGAAAAATAATGTAGACCTTGGCAGCGTGGGTCTGCTCTGCCCTTGTTAGCCCCTGACACCTGCCTGGCTTCTGCCCCGCTATAAATACAGAGCTGACTCATGGTCTCTGCAGCCCCTGTGGACAGGATTTAGCTTCAAAGCGGCTCAGACTCCTTATCCGAAGGTGAGTTACAGCTATTTTGGAGCAGCTCGACTAAGGGCAGCATTGAAGAAAGGAAGCTTGCCTATCCTTGGCCTTGCGACCTTGGCTCCGGTGTCTGCACTGCTGCTCGTGTGGCTGGGGGCTGTCCTTCTGTGACTGGGGGGCATGGCAGCCAGCTGCCGGGGGGATGCCCTGCCACCCCCTCTGCCACCAGCTCCCATCGTATTGGCACAGAGAACCCACCTGCCAGCCCCAGTCCTCTGCCAACCACTCCCAGATCCCTCTCTATCCTAGCAGTTCTGGGCTCCCAGTCTACCCATATGACTTTCCCCCTATCCCCGGTTATCTGCCAATGTTCCACCAACCCAGTATCCCTCCACCGACCCCTTCCACATCCTCACCCTTACCAACCGGCCTCCATTTCCCGCAGGATTCAAACCCACCTGGGACAGTCCTGGCCATGTGGTCCAATCTCCCACCCCATGGATGGCTCCATCCAGGCTGGAGGTCAAGCAAGGCTTTGGGAATGGGGAGATGAGTCCTCATTTATGGCTTGCACGTGCCATCATCTTTCCATTGTCCTCAGTGGGTAGGCAAAACCGTTTCTGCTCTCATAAGCATCCTCCCCAGGCTGCCGCTCATGGTATCCTTCAGCCTGGACTGGTGGAGCTTCTTAAGCTTTTATGAAGCCGTGGGGGGATGTGGGGGGGCTGGGTCTGTGGTCCCCCATGGGGGTATTGGGGGGGAAGCAGAGCAGCAGGTGGCTTTTCTCGCTCAGGGCATGGTGCCCCGTGAAGAGCGGAGGAAGGTGTGAGCCAGCAGTTTGGCCTCATGGAAATGGAAACCGGAGAGGGGAGATTTATCCACGGGCATTATGTGTGGTCTCTACAGAAAGCTGGTAATTCGGAGAGGTCATGCCTTTAGCAGGAGGGATGTTTGGGCTGGTGGCTGGGGAATTATTTTGTATGTAGCGTTTCCTGTATACCTGCGAGCACAGCGTAGGAGCTGCACCCCTGGTGCTGGACCCCAGCAGAGCTTCGCTTACTCCCATGCAGGGAGATGGGGAATGTCCTGGCTTCGTCTGGAGCACCTGGGACAGAGCATGTGAACAGAGGGATGGCCCATACTGACAGACTTGGACAGGACTTTGCATTCCGTGGCGGGGCCAGACACTGCCTGGTTTTCAAGGGTGAGAGGAGGCTTTGTGCTCAGTGCTGAGCCTTCTGCTCTGGTGCCTGGATGGGGGACACCTGGGCAGGTACTTGGTTCTCAGGGGGCCACAAGTCCAAGGAACTTCACAATTTCTACCTTTGGCTTCAGATCTGTCCCTACAAGCATAATCCTAACTCATCCTGTGCACCGGGGAAAGAGCTAAGGAAAGCCAAAGGCAGGGGACAGCAGCAGCTCTGGAGGGGGCTTTTGTTCCTTGTTTTTGGACAGGGACCCTCTCCAGTGAGCAACACCCAAGACCCGCCCTACAAGGACCCACTGAAGCTCACGTGCTCACACAAGCCTTGGAGGGCTGGGGAAGGAGAGCAAAGATATTACTTGGCCTGAATTTACTGCCACATCCCAAACAAAAATCAAAATCTTTTGTTTTGGTGGATGTTTACCCTGCCAGGAAAGCCGTGGCCGGTTGGCAGAACGTTCCCGGGAACCGATTTCACGGCAGATCTCATAGCAGTGGCTATCTCCCAGCTCGGCCTCTCTGGGTATGTGTTCCCACCGGCCATGCCGTGGCAAGGACGTTCAAAGGAGCCTGTACTCCCACTGCATTCTTCTGCCCGTGCTCATTTGTGAATCTGCTTCGGCGGGGCTGTGCGGTTGGTCAGGAGGCACTGGCAGGAGAGGAGGAAATGCCTGCTGCTTTCTGACTCCAAACCATATGCACTTCTTCAGTCTGCTGCTATCTGAAAAGTTATCCCTGAATGAGAGCGGTTATCTCCGCTCAGCCCAGCTCACAGCATCCTCCCTTCTTTCTTTCTCTCTGTAAGAACTGGGCTTTGCAGTAGGACTGGTGGATCTAGTCCCACTGGTCTCCACCAGTTTGGCTATTTCCACAGTGTGAGCTACAGAAAGCCAAGACCTCTGGTTTCTTGGGGTTGGAGGGAGCTGCAGATCGTGGCAACTGTTCCCAATGCCCTGGCTGCTCGGACCCAGCCACTCCTCCATGCACCTTGCAGAGGTGTCCAGCAGAGTCCTGGCTGCTCGGCCAGGCTCCCAATTTCTAAATTCTTCTTTGCAAAGCAGAGGGCCAAGATCCTGGCTGAAATGTTCTGGGCTGGGAAGGCAAGGGGAGGGCCACGGGCAGAGCAGGAGCCCCTGTGATTTACTGCCTCGCTTTCATCTCTCCCGGTGGATTTTCCTTTCTTTCACTTGTTGTTTCCCTCCTCTCCTGTGTGTTTGTGGTTTGTGGTTTCCCCCTTGGTGTAACCTGAGTAGATTATGTGTTTATCTGTGATTAAGCGACACGTTTTTGCTGCCTAGTTTGTTTCCGAGGTTATTTGTGGAGCCGTAGCCCTGCCTGGCCCCAGGCTCACCAAGGTTCCCCCTGCACAATGTCCTGGCATGGCTATAGACATATCTGCTATAGACACCGAAGGAATTAAAGCCCAGTGATTTCTTGAGCTCTCTGAATAACCTCGGCTCCTCTTCTCAATAACCCATGGTCCAGCTCTTCTGCTAAGAAGGTCACTCTGCTGAACAAGAGACCTTGGGACCCAGGTGTGAGCCAGCAAGCTCCTGCACATTTGCACCTATTCTCCTGCCAAACATTTCCCCATCATCTTGTCCTCTGATATCCCTCACTGCAATTTATGCTGTTTCCCTGGCAAAGGATTTATTTTATTTACAGCAGCCTCCCATGGGCATATGGACTGTCCTCATATCAGCTGTGACCCCAGTGCTGGCCCCAGCTCGGGTCTCAAACCCAGTCTTAGTGGTATTTTCCAACCCTAATGATTCAGTGAGTGGGCACAGTGGTGACAGGTTGATGGCTGGACTGGATGATCTCAGTGGTCTTTTCCAACTTTAACGGTTCTATGATTCTATGAAGTATCTCTACAGCTGCCAGGCAGAGGAGGACCCTTAAACTCTCTGTGTCTCTTGGTGAGAAGTTTCACCCCATGGTTTGTGCTGTACTGCTGTAGGCAGGGCATGCAGCTGAGCAGTTTATTGGGGAGGAGGTAAGATCTTGTGCCCTGGACATGCTGCATTTGGCACCATGTCCCTTGTCTCCAAAGACGTGGTTGGGTGATGCACTGACCAACACCATACCTGTCCAAAATCACAGTCCTTTTCTCTCTGGAAACATCTACTTTTTCCATTCAGGAAGGTGAAATGAAGATGCCTTGTGCCGCTGTGACCTCAGTGAGAGGAGGGAGTGCAACCTCCGCAAGTTTGTGGGTGACACCACACTGAGGGAAGTGGTTGATATGTTGGAGGCCAGAGCTGCTATTCAGGGGAACCTCAACATGACTGAGAAATAGGAAGACAGGAAACGTGTGAGGGTCAGGACAAATGCAAGTTCTGTACCTGGGGTGGATTAGCCTTACACAATAGGACACAGGGAAGGACAAATCCGGATTCTCTGCCCAGATTTGGGCTACCATCCAAAAGAAAAGTGTCTGCAAACTGGGTTGAGTCCAGCTGAGGACTGCAGAGGTGGAACATGTTGCACCATGAGAAATTCTGATGGGGTGTAAAGAAAAATTTATTCAGCCTGAAAGTGGTTAAGCATTGGAACAGGGCCCCTCGAGGCCCCAAGAGCTCTATCCTTGGAGATTTTCAGCACTCAGCTCGAGGTCCTGGCAATGTGATCTAAATTCAAATTTTGCATTTTGGGTTGTTCAAGAGACCTCCAGAGGGCCCTTCTGACCTACATTTCTGTTCAGCTTTATAATTCATCACAGGAAATGATTTTAAAACCATCTCTTTCAAGGTTTCCTTCTTCTACACATTCTGTCTTGCAAGTCACAAGAGGTGTAGCCTACAGTCTTGCCCATAACATCTGTAATTACTCGGTGCTATTCTAAAACGTGCATTAAATGGAAAAATGGGCTGGAGCTGAGGTATTAGACAGAAGTGCCCTACAGCTTAATTCAGTTCTTGAGTTTGTCATCTGTTCCCTGAGGGATTTGGGACAAGTTTCTATGTAATACCTTCTACGTACACTGCAGGAAAATGCATTTCCAGCACCTAGCAAAATGAGGTCTCGCTGTTTTTTTGCACAGTGGGGATTGGAGAAAGTAGTGTGGGAGCATCAGGAGACACAATTCTTCCTAGTCTCTCCAGCACAGAAAGGCTGTACATATGCAGTGCTCTGCTTTGCATGGGTGACATTCTCCAGCAGCTGTGAGCATGAACAGGGGATGATGAGCAAAACTACATAGCTGTCTTGGCATACCATGGAGATTTTATAGGTCCTATAATTTCAGTGCCCTAGAACCTACAAATCCTGGCACCTCATTGGGACCCTCATGGCCACACTTCAGCAGTTGTATAGCTGGAGGTGGGAGTGAGCTGAGCCCTCCCTGGAGACCCATTCTTCATTTAGCCCTTGTATGATGAGACTTGCAAATGCTTCCAAATTCTATGAGAATCACACACCTCGTGGTGCTGTCCCCTTCCTGGGCACACGGGAATGCAGGCTCAGGGTGCAGGATCATACAGCTGAGCCTGAGCAGAGACGAAAGATTTCCATAACAAACAGCTCCAAGCTGATATTTTCAGTCATTAAAGGGATAATTAATTGCAGAGTCTGTTTATGTGCTCCTATGTCTTTGTTCTCTTCTTAATAAAAATATCGGTGATTCTTCCTCATAAGCAGCTCATAGAACACATGCAAGTGTGGGATGGGCAAAATCTCCAGGCAAAGACCAGATTGCTTCTCCTGAGACATCTGGGGGCTGCTTCCCCTGCCCCTGCAGGGCTTTTGGCCTCTCAGAGCTCATCTGGGGCTGCAGGCAGACACAGAGCTGGTCTGTGGCAATTCCCAGGCTGTGGAAAGGCTCCTGTCCTTAACCAAATTAGAGCAGAAACTGGAATCTGAGCAGAGCAAGGCTGCTCACTTAGAAGAGCTTAGTACCCCTTATCAATCCCAGGTTGTGGTACGTTCATTATGAAGCGCTGCCAGGCACGGAGCATGGGAAATGAGGAGGAGGAGGGCAACGTAAGGCTCATTTGGTATGAATCTCCCATTGGCAAAACTGCTATGTAAGCCAACTGTAGGCAGTTTGTTGGTCAGGGTGTTTGTGTTTTAGGGGCTGTCTCTTCAGGCTTGTCTTTGAGGGGATGGGCCTGGAGAAACCCAGATTTGCAAGACACTTAAAAATTAAAGTGTGGGGTGTTAACAGAGACACTTAGCATCTTATGTGAATGCATTAAAGTGAGAGTAAGAGGAGCTGGGTGAGCAATAAGGACGTGGCAGCGTTTGGTGCTTGCATCTCTACAAGTAGTAGGGGGAACGACACAAGGGTGGAGAAGGATAGAGAAAGTTACAAGGATAGCAACAGTGCATTCCCACTCCTAATAGGCTGCCTTGGCCCCTTTGCTGGCCCAGATGAGCCATACTTCTGGGTCTTGAGCGAGTGCTGTGCTCTCCAAAGTTGTGTGTGCTCCTGTCCATGGGCTCCTTAGTGATGTGAGGTGTAACAGATGGTAACTGGTGAGGCACTGGCACAGGTTGCCCAAAGAGGTGGTGGATGCCCTGTCCCTGGAGACAACCAAGGTCAGGGAATGGGGCTCTGAGCACCTGATGGAGCTGTGGGTGTCCCTGTTCATTGCAGGGGGATTGGACCGGGTGGCCTTTAAGGGTCCCTTCCAACTCAAACTATTTTATGATGCTATGAAATACCAGGCATCACACAACGCCCTCTGCCCATGTGCTCCCACACGATGTGGCGTTGCTCTGCAATGCACCCAACCTGACTCAATCTCATTTCTTGATTCACTCACAAGAGACACCCGGAATAAACAGTCTCAGCTCCGTGTTAAACTCAGCCCTGTGGTGGCTGTCAAAACCCAGCCAGAGCTGTAAAAAGCAATCATACTGTACTGAAATGGTCTTAAGTTGCTCCCAGTGAAAGGTGCAGGGCTAATTCAATTAACGGCCTAGCGCAGATAGATTTAGGAGCTGGGCTGGAGGATGAAAGAAAGCAGAGAAAGAAGGAGAGGTCCCTGCAGAGGCGGGCAATAGTGCTCCCTGGGCTTTAAGTCCGTCACCTAATTGCCCTCTGCTTTGAATCAAAGGGACAAAGGCTGCCCCTTGCCTCCTGCCCCCAGCATGGCCTTTTGCAGGGGAGAGATCCTGGGGTGCTCCTCTGTGCGTGTGAGGAGAGAACTGCTTAACTCTGCATTGCTCTGAAAGGATTTCCCCTAATCCTGACCTCTCCCGGCACTGCTCAGATGCTGCGGCTGCGAGCGCAGCGCTGGGGCTTGCTCTAATCCCACCCCACTGCTCTCCCCTCCGCAGGAGCGCTCGCCCCTTTTCAGCCTCTGTCTTTGGGACTGAAAGACTTGCAAAAGCCTTTGGAGTTCAGTCAGGAGCCACATTCCTCAGGACACAGCCGGCTCCCTGGGAGCCAGATTGCAATGGCGAGGATGGAGCTCTCCTAGAAACCCTGAGAGCAGGGACTGCAGGTCACTGAGAGAGCTGTAGGATGCCAGGAGGAGCTGTGGGCCATGAGGAGCTGCAGGTCACCATGAGGAGCTGCTGGCTGCCATGAGGAGCTGTAGGATGCCAAGAGGCTGCCCCTCAGCCTCTCCTTCTCTGGGCCGAACAAACCAGATGATTTCAGCCACTCCTGTCATGCCTTGTCCTCCAAACCCTCCACCATCTTTGTGGCACTCTTTGGACCTCCAAGAGCTGGAGAGACAGTGGGTTTTACCAAGGGCGTCTCCCTCCCACCCGCTTTCCAGATTATGGGGCACTTATCTTTTGGATTGCATATCAGTGCTGTATTCAGTGTTGGGCTTCTCGCTCCAAGAAAGACATGGAGGCCCTGGAACTCGTCCAGAGAAGGGAACAGAGCTGTGAGGGGTCTGGAGCACAGTCCTATGGGGTGCGGCTGAGGGAGCTGGGATGCGTCAGTCTGGAGAAGAGGAGCTCAGGGGAGACCTCATCACTCTCTACAACTCCAGAAAGGAAGGTTCAGGTTGGACGTTAGGAACAATTAATTCTCAGACAGGGCAGTGGTGCACTGGCACAGGCTGCCCAGGGAGGTGGTGGGGTCACCATCCTTGGAGGTGTTTAAGGACAGGGTAGATGTGGCACTGCGGGACATGGTTTAGAGTGGCCACAGGCATGGGTTGGAGGTTGGACTGGATGATCTTAGAAGTCTTTTCCAACCTTTGTAACTGTATGTTTCTGTGATTCCCTGTGCTCTCAGGCAGACCCTAGGGCTGAGCTGTGGGTAACCCAGAGGTGTCACTAGGGATGCACATCACTACGTGTGTGATGGCATAAAGGCTTTAGAAGTGCAGCAGTCAGGACTGCAGGATGTTGGGAAATGGGGTAAAGAAGATGTTTGTTCCATAGTTCCCTGGCAGCCCTTCCTGTCCTCAGTCTCTAGGGCTGGAAAGCAGAGAGGCAAATCCTTGGGAAAGCAGATGCCACAGTAGTACGGTATCTACTAGACTAAGAAGAGCCAGGTGTGACCTAGGAAGAGAATGAAATAAAAGGACCTATAAATGAAATAGTACTGAGATCCTGGTGGAAGTGGCTGATGACAGAAAGGACACATGGCATCTTCCCATATCAGAATTAGCAGTGCTGTCAGCCCCTCTGACCACAGAGAGTGCTCTTGGGGCTTTCAGACTGGTGTTAGCCACTGCACTGGGGAGCAGGGATTTGGCCATACCATGAACTGGAGCTGCTTGGCTCCATCCTCCAACCCCTGGAGGGCTGCACTTGTCGCAGCCAAGTTTGGACACCAGACCTACATGAAGATTTTTCATGTGGATGCAACAGTGTTGTTTAACTCGTGTAACTGCATCTGCCTCCAAGTCCTGCAGTGATGCCTGAAGACCTTAAGGCATGTCACTGTCCTTCCAGAAAGCCAGCACTGCCAGTCACAGGGTAGAAACTCCGGTCTACACTGCAGTGCCAGACTGCATTGCCTTCTGCAAGGTGCACAGAAGGAATAACGTGCAATAACACGACCTGGGCAGTTCTCAGTGCAGTTCTTTCAGTGCAGTTTGCTTTGCTGGTGAGCTCTGAGCAAGGGTCAATCTCTCAATATCAGCCCAACTCTAAGCATCAACTGACATCCAAATAGAGGCACTGGTCCCATTAGGAGAGGAGCAGGCTGCAACGTGAGGATTTCTCCTCATCTGAGACACTCCTCTAAGGACAGGGACAGCACAGGGACATTTCAGGAGTGCTGCAAGCTCTCAGTGATGCTGGGGAGCTGAGTCAACCCTAAATGAATCTGCAAGGGCAGTGTCAGATTGAGGTTGGTTCTAAGTTAGGGAGTCACATTTGGCATGTCCGGTGGCCAAGGGTCTCTTTGTCTCTTCTCCTCTGGGCCGTTGAAGGCTGCGGAGATCAGGTTTCCGAGGTGCTCTGGAAGTTCAATAATGGAGACCCATGTGTGAAGCTGCAGGGTAGTTTTCCTGCTGCCAGCCGTGTTTCACCCACAGACATCAGATCGGGCTCTGAAGAGATGGGGGCATTTTGGACTTGGGCCATACCAGCACATTCAGCTGCAGATGGTTACAGGAACAGATAACTGGTCCTGCAGAAATTCCAGGAAGTCTGATCACCCTGGAACATAGATCCTATTCACATCGTCTGTAACCTGAGAGCAGCTCTTCGGAGCTGGGATTAGCAAAAGTATTTGGCTTCACCTGCCCTACTCCCAGGGAGCTGGTGGGCCAGCACTAAACCCCTGCCGGTGGGGAAGGAACGTTCTGCAGAGGAAGGGCTTTCTGCAGGCTAACACTGGTCCTGGCATGGGAGAAACGTGCTTCTGGCCTGGGAGTAGTCTTAGGGAGGTGTAAACAGGGGCATTACCTGGGTGAGTAACTTGTCTGGATCAGTGAGAGGTACAAAATCTTCTCCCTTACGTTGG
Source organism: Numida meleagris (assembly GCF_002078875.1). Lineage (NCBI taxonomy): Eukaryota > Metazoa > Chordata > Aves > Galliformes > Numididae > Numida > Numida meleagris. Next base: position 6,457,008 of record NC_034428.1, on the reverse strand, counting down.
GTCACAGATGCACCTTGCACACCCACACTTGTCTGCAGGGTCAGACCCGTGCATGGGTGTGCTCCTGCTTTATAATCCCATTTCCTGTGAAATATCACAGCCAGAAGAGCTGTAAAAAGCAAAGTGTTGCATAGTGGGCAAGGTAGCCCAAAAGCCACCCACAATGACTGCAGGCTAGGCAGGGAGGATGCCCTGTGCACAGAAGTGGAAGAGGAGAGCACAGCTGTAAGGGGACATCCCTCCATTTCTCTGGAGTTTGTAGCATTGTTTCCTTGAGAAGAGCTGAGAAATCCCCTGGTGCCAATGAGTCAAGCTGGAAAGCTGCAAAATAAACTGATAATTTGATAGAAACTGTCACCATGGCATACTGTGTTTGGTTGCAGAGAAGTCAGATTATTGTGTGGGTTCTTCTGTCTAAATTTCTGTATCAGAGCACTAAAAGCTGGTAAATATGATACCAGTTTTTGTAAAAAAGACTAAGGAAGCTAGAGGTCAGCGAGTCTGACTTCTGCATCACGTAGATTATTAATATTACAATAAATGACTAATCAAATTGGCATGCACATTAATTTGGAAGAAGGTTAGGAAGGCTTCTTGCTGTAGAGGTGGTACCTCTCCAGTGCAGCTATCGGAAGGAAGAATCACAGAATCATAGAATCATGAAGGCTGGCAACGACCTCTAAGACCATCAAGTCCAACCATCCCCCTTCCACCAGTCGTGTCCACTGACCACATCCCTCAGTGCCACATCCACCCTGTCCTTAAACACCTCCAGGGATGGTGACCCCAACACCACCCTGGGCAGCTTCCTTCTTATGGAGAAAGCTGTTCTATTCTAATGGTGCTTAGGCTTTTCTTGGCATGTCTTTCTCAAAGCCGAATTTTGCTCATGCCTGTGGCTGGATGCAAAACCATCTCTGTGCCACCTGTGGGCTGGGTGGCAGAGTGACCCTGGAAGCTGATGGGACAGGGAAGAGGATGCTGTGGCCCTCACAGAGCTCCTGGAAGATCTCAAGCATGAAAATGCAGTGGCTGGATCCCACTGCAGGGCTGGGTGTCCCATGGTACAAAGAATGTCTGCCCTGGAGGATGGATGCACTCTGAGTGAAGGCAATGCTGCTGCCCCAGTGATTTCTTCCCTGGCAAACCCCAATGGATAGCACTGGCCTCTGTGAAACCTGAGGCCATGCCAGGTTGATAACAGTATCAGGGAGACAGCAGCAAGATCAGAATACCAGTCCCAGCCCCTGCCATACCAGGAGGCTTCCAGACACCCAAAACCAGCCATCAGTGACATGCTCAGGCTGTGTGGCTGAAAAGCAGGCACTGGAGAAGACACGCAAGCAGGCTGGGCCGTGGGGCTCACATATCCAGGGGGGGACAAGCCTCTGGATCAGTTGCCAGACAAAGGTGGGCAGGTTCGAGGGCTTTACCCTGCTCTGCTCCAGCAGACAAACTTGTAGTGCAGTTGGCCTGGGGGCAGCAGCTGCGTTAATCCTTGCCTTGCTCTTTATCTAAGGCCCTGTCCAAAAAAATGAAACAAGCCAACGCTATGTCGTGTGCACCCTCCTGAGCTTTCTGCGTCCCTGAGCTGTGCAAGGCAGAGAGCATGGCACAGAGGGAAAAGTCTAACTCTGTGGTCTCCTGTTCTGCCAGGACCTTAGTGAAGAAGCCATGCCCATCTGGCAGCGATGGAGGTGATCCCACCATGCATGGAGATAGAACACTTCCCCTCGATTCCCTGCCCCTTAGCTAAGGCAGGTGAGGCTGTTCGCCTGCTAACTTGCATTTATCCTGGGAGTTTATGCTCAGCTTGGACTCCTTCTGAGCCAAATTAAGTGCAAGGAAAATCTGTGACCACTAGAAAGCAAGATTTTAGGACACGTTGCATTAATGCAGGGGAGAAGCAGCTAGTGGGAAGACGAAATTCCTCTGTGCTATGGAGTTTTCAGTCTTTGTTTACTCCAAGAGCTGCTGCCTACAACAATCCTTGGGTAATTTCTCCAATCCCACAGTACAGCACCATTTCCCTTCGGAATAACCCCAAGGAATGTTTCGATGGTCACAGTTGTACCTGGAGCTGGAAGGGGACTGAAGGTTGGGGACGGATGTTTCATAGGGTGAGGACTGTGTACCTGGAAGCATGTGTGAAAGCACGTTGCTGTTTGATGAGGGCCTTTGCCTGCCACCACATCCATCCCAGTCTCAGAAACCTTGGAGGTGGGCAGTGAGCTGCTGTGCTGTCCGTGCAGCCACCCTCAGGCTTCCCGTGTTTGGCTGACAAGGAATTTCAGGCTGCATCAACCTGAAGTGGCAGAGGTGGGACAGCAGGAAGCCCAGACCTGGGATCCAGGAGATGGGTGATTGCAAGGCTGGACATCTGGGTTTGGAGTGGTAGGGTTCAGCTTCGTGCAGAGCTCTTCAGCCTGGCAGCATTTGCCAGAGATTGCGACAGCATGTTTCTTTAGAGATTCAGAAGTTTCAGGAGGAATTTGCTGTGGCTGGACCTGGGTGGCAGAAGGCATCTCCTTCCTGAAGCCAAGGTCTTGCACCTCTATTTAGCCAGCTTCAAAACTGTCTGTGCTTCATGGACTCAGTGTTCCTGTGGCAAGTAGCTGTTCATGAGGGGAAAGAGAACCAGGCTTGGTTGCTGGACAAGCTTTGGTTCCTGTTCACAGCAGACTCTTCTGTACTCTTCATTTGGGTGTTATTAACTGGAGGGGTGATTTAATGATGCCTCCAACTCTGAGATTAAAGGAAGATCCCAGGCTTCCCATGTCCCTCTCCAGGGGCTAGAAATCACCTTTTCCTTCATGGCCACAGGCCCAGTGCCCATAACATTGTACCTAGAAATTCCCTGTGTGCTCTTGTATCTACTATAGCACATGCAGTGCAAGGCCTCACATGCTTTCACAGATCACTCTGACCTTGAACTGTCCAGACCTCGTACCAACAGCATCCAGAGGCAAGCACAATCCTCAGTACAGCTGGATTGTGTTGGATTGTGGATCCTCAAATGCTGGTCCTGGAACCCAGAGCACTTGTAGGTGCAAATGAATAAAGTCTCCTTGCTAGTGCTGGGCAGATGCAGCCCAAACAAATGACCACAAATATTCAATTACAGTTTGAAATGCATTTGATTTGATGTGCTCTCTTGAGAATGAGCTTTCCTAGGCAAACACTCAGAAAACCCACATCATAACCTAAACTACTCCCTGAAAACAAATTTCTGAATCATTTAAGTAACCACTAATGGCGGGAGCAGGGAATTTGGCATCCGAGACAGTCTTCAAAAGCTCCCTGCTTGGGAGGCATAAGTGGGGCAAACAGCTCAATGTGCTTAATGACAGAAGGGGAACTGTGCATGAGTCTTGACTTCCGACAAATGTTTGCACACCAAGGCTTGGAGGAAACCAGAGGATAGTTCAGGAACCAAGCATGAGGGCTTGCTATTCCCATTAGCCATGCCTTGGACAATGGAGATCCCGCTGGCCATGGCACCAACTGCCTAATGACCCTTCTTGGCTTGGAGAGAGAGAAGACCTGCCTTGCTGTGTTGGCTCCTCATGTGGTCCCACTGCAGGTCTCTGGTTTCCTTCAAGGTACAGGTCCTCCTGTACTGAGCTGCTCTCCCTCCATCCCTGTCGGTCCTGTGTTTTCTCCCTTTCTAGTCCTTCCTACATGGCATGCTTGTCTGCCTGTCCATCCGAGAGGACCTCTTGTCCAGGCTTTGGCCTGTCACTTCTTTGCCTCCAATTTCCCCCAAAATTGGTGAGCCTGGGACAGTGCTGTCCTCCTTATCCCAGACCTGGTTCTCATCCATTCCTGCCCATTCTTCTCTCACCGGACGGTGAGGTCACACATGGGCTGAAGCCATTCACTTGGAATGTTTGTCCTTCTCTGGTGCGTGTCCATTTCTGTGCCAGTCCAAACAGCAGACAGGTGGTGAGAAGAAGAGCTCCTGGTCAGGCCCATGGCAGGATCCCATCCTGTGGGGGCCTCTAGCTGTGGGCTGGTCTCTGTGGGATGTGGACGCAGTTGCTGACTGTCAGTTCCCCCCAGTTCTGATGATTTCCCATGCCCTGGCACCCTGGGTCAGCTCCTTCCAGAGTGGCCATCTCAGGGACCTGCTCCTGGCCATGGCATGATGGGGCACTTCCCCTAACTGGGGCCGCTCAGCCCCCAGCCCTGCCATTGCCTTCCAGAGCCAGCTCTGCCAGTGGGGGGAGCGTGACCTTGTGACTCCCCACAAATCCTAAATTAATTAATCCCGGGGATGCTGGGGCAGAATGAACAGCCCGTTTGATTTCTCTGCAGTTTTTTCCTGGGGCTCAAAGGGATTAGTGCAGGCGGGAACAGGGAAACATAACAAGGGGCTCAGCTTTCAGCTCCCGCTCCCAGCCAGCCGACTTCTGTTCCTACCAGAGGTATTAGCAGCAGTAATCCACAATGTCTCCGAGCGCTATCTGTGTGCGGCATCCTCTTCCTCCTCCCCACCCCCATGTATGTGCTCCCAGACTCAGCTCACTCATGTGCATTCACATCCTGCCTGACAAACTCAGACTGTTGCAACCCTCCAGGACACATACCCCTCTTGCATTGTTGCACAGCCCATATGTGAACACACCACTGTGTCCTAAGGCATAAGCAATGCCACGTGGCACCCACCCAAGCTACTGTGGGACTGTGCACTTCTTCCATATCTGAGGCTGGTCCTTTCTCTCATGCTGTTCTTCCATGACTCCTTGTTGGGAACATTAGGCATGCAGGTAACTACATGCTGGAAGTGGTTCTGCAAAAATCAAGACATGATACTCAAGCTCTTTCTTAGCAGGAGTTTTGTCACAGCCTGAGCAGGTGACAACTGCAAGGGCCCATGGAGGCATCCAGGTTTTGTATCATCTCAGTGCAAAGAAGCCTTCAGTGGAAGAATGGCTGAGCTTCCACCACCTGCTTCCTCCAACACATGCATCACCACTGCTGCCTGGTGCACCTCTTAAAATCTGTGGGGTAAGCAGGAGCAGAGGGCATCTCCATAGCACAGAAGGCTTGCACATCTCTGGGAAAAACTGGGTTCACTTGGTTCCCATGACTGATGTTTTTCCCATGAGTTTGAGTCACCAGTCCAGTGCATGGGAGTAATTGAGATCCCGCTAATGGGGAGGTGAGGATGGATGCATTTAGTGGCTCGTGGGCACCGTTCATTTCCTGGTATCCAGTGCCTCTCCATCCTGCCAGGAAGATGAGAGGGCCCAGGGGGAGCAGAGCACATCCACCATTAGGATGAAGACAAGAAGCAGAATAACGTGGAGTAGACAAAATTAATAGGATTTTGTTAAAACAACAAATCACAAGGGTGTGGGAAGCGTCCCTTGACTGGGCAGGGAGGAGTAAACCCTCCAGAAGTCAGCCAAGCCCATGCTACCACTAACTCAGAACAGACACATGCAAGACCTCATCCCTGTGCCTGAAGACACAATAAGAGTTGGCTGCAGATTATTAACCAACAGCATCAGCCGTGTGCAAACACAATATCCTCTTTCCCAGGAGAAATGCAATGAGAGAGAGTTGAGATCTCCTAAAAATGAACAAGTTCTCTTCCAATGGGTGCTTTGAAATTCATGTTACACCTCCAAGGGGAAGAGATTCCTGCTGGGGAATGATGGTTTAATCCGGTGGGAAAAAGAAAGAAAAGAGTATAACAGTGTCTTTTAGCCTGAAATCGAAGCTCAGCAAACTCTGACTAGAAATGAGAAAGAGATGTTATCACCCAGGGGATTAACCACAGCAACGATCTGCTGAGGGACTGGGAGACCCTCGTCTCTCTGACCTCCAGCACAGAGGAGTCCCTCACTTCATCTCCACCCTGAGCCCAGCCTGATGTCTTTTTACAACAAGTCTCTGAATTCTAATGTCTCAGCCATGGGAAAACTGCTACGCTCTGAAACAACCTGGCTTGCCTTTACTGCTGCATCCTTACACTCCTTTCGGGTTCCTCCACTCCTGCCTGCACCTTGTGGCAATTTCCACATGAAATAATTAAAAATCCCTCCAGAAAACTCCCTCAGCCCTTACACGTGAGCTGGCCTTGAAGATAAGCTCAGGGGATGAGTGGGAGCTGCCCAGCTGGTTTCCCATGATTGCTGAGAAGACGCCGTAGTGGAGAGTCTACCAGCTTCCTAAGGGAGAAAGTCTCCTATCAGGAAAGCTGTAATGCTTTTTATTTTCCCCCCTAGGATTTTGTTTGTTTTTCTCCAATGGACAGTGGGAAAGAGCAGGACGAGGTGCAAAGTCCAGCAGTGTTTCAAACTTGGCTCCTCAGCATGCATTTCAAAGCCCTTCTTTTGAAACTGGAAATGGGAATTCTTCCCTAGTTCATCTGTTTGCAGCTGAGGGCAATGAGATGACTCACGTCCTGGAGGGGTTCTTCTCTGCCTTTTCCCCATTTTATTTCCCCCTTCATTTTCTCCAACTGCAGGAAAATCATTGAGCAGGAAAAGGAACACTACAACAGTGCGACTTTGTCACGCAGCGACTTCCCCAGCATTGCTGACATTCTGAGGCATTTTAAAGGGAAAAGGATCCAGAATGATGGAGGGAGGGCTGACACCAGTGATGAATCAAAAATAAACTTTTCAGATACCAGGATTTACATTTTTCTTCATTTTGAACCAGAATAGCTCTTCTGATTTGCTTCATGTCAACATTTGCCTCCCCAAAGGGAACATTTCTAACAGGAATGATCTCACTTTAACATTTTGGCAGGGTTTTCTTGTGTATTTTTTTCTCCTTTGAACCGCACCAACACTGGGCTGTAAAAGATGACGGGCTGGTGAGCTGTGCGGGCGCTGAAAGGGCTGTAATTGGTGCTTTATGGCTGCAAAACTCACTTGCATGGCGAACTGGTGGGGTCTCCTCCCTGTTTTTGCAAGGCCTGGGTTGTGAACAAGCTAGGAGCAGCTGGGGCTGCCTTCATCGTAGTATCACACAATTGTAGAACAGCTTAGGTTGGAGGGGACCTTAAGGATCACCCAGTTCCAGCCTCCTCCTGTGGGCTGGATGCCCCCCACCAGCTCAGGTTGCCATGAACCAGCAGGGGATCCATGTTGATTCACCTCCTTGTGTGGATGGAAACATCCCCATGCAAAACCTTCACGGGGAGAATAATGGTGAAGCATTTTACAGAAGGACTCGTTTCCCCCTTTCCCTAGCTGGGAGCGAGCCCAGGAGAGGCGGCTTGTCGAAAACGAGAGCACCCGTCTCCCCCCACCCAGCGGAGGGAGAAACAGCTGCAGTTTGCCCAGGAATTTTCATGGGTACTTAGTGCCGAAGGGCTGCTCGAAAGGGTTAAAGTGTTTTCGGTTACGCAGTGCACAACAAACAAAGGGGCTGTGGTAATCCCTCCTGCCACAGAGTGAAAAGTTCACTTGATATGCTACTTTACACTGATTCTCACAGACTCTGGGATTAAACCGGACACACTCTGACGTCCAGGTTTTCTAGCAAAGAGCTCCAGCCCAGCCTGCCACATTCACTTCATATTTGGGAGCATATTCTCTGAAAATCCTGCTGACAGATGAAGAGCAGGAAGACAGCCAGTTTCCCATGGAACAATAGCCCCATGCAAACAGCATCTCACGGGGTCCAACCTGGCCTTGCTGGGGTGGCTGCTCAGGATGTTGGCTGGAGCAGCATCTCTGGGCCAAGGCCCAGGTGCTGTCAGCCAGGATTGTCCTCCTGGTGCGCATCGCAGGGCCTTGTCGCACGGCTCCATGCCAGGTTTTGGGGCTGAGCTTTGCATGGAATTAACGAGTTACAAGCCAGGGAGCCCTGCAGAGTGGGGGGCAGAGGATGTGGGAGCCCCGCATGGGGGCAGAGGGGCAGGATGAGCTGCTTTGTGCCTTGAACACGTGAGAGAGCATTTATGCACGCCCATAGGAATAGCCCATATGTAGCAGTACATGTATGTTCCTGTAGCTGTATGTGCATATACGCAGGTTAGAGCAGGGCAGGACATTTAATTTTATGGGATGTTTGAGCTTTTGGGCAAAAAATGATAATCTAAGATTCCAGTCAGCTGCTGGGGTTGCTGTCATACAGGTGGACTGCAGCTTTCCCTTTGCTGGGAGATGCGGCCGTACCCTTTTCAAGTGTAACCGTTCTGGTTCACTCTTTTGTGTTTTTCATATGGAACACTGGAATTAGATGTTTTAAAGAAAAGAATGCAATTGGATGAAATGTTCAACATTTCCTGAAAACCACTCTTTGATGGACACTTCCAGACCATTTTTACTCTACGGATGCTGTTCAAGGAACAAAGAGGAAGGCTTTTGTCCTGTTCAGTTCTTCAGCTATTTTCCTGCCAAGGGGCACACAGGCATCAGCTCGTCCATCAGATACCGAGGCAGTGGGTGTGAGAGCAGGAGAGGATCTGCCCAGGTAAACCTGTGTCAGGGGGATGCCACACAGGGTCCCATTTTGCTGCTTAACATGAACCAAGGAGCTGTCCCCAGCAGTTTCCTGGAGCAAGAACTAAAAAGGTCTCATCTAGATGGCTGGGCAAAGGCCACAGCCTGCAAGGTTGGCGTGTACAGAAAGATTCTGTTCCAGCACCCCTTGGGATGAAAGAAAGTCAAATTCCAAATTCAGCTCACAGCAGCTATCCCTAAAAGTGACCTTTTTATGTTCTGGTGTGTGAGGCTGTCAGGTGAAAGAAATAGAATCATAGAATCATTAAGGTTGGAAAAGACCACTAAGATCATCCAGTCCAACTGTCAACCCATCACCATATGTACTGTCTTGACCCTTCTCTATGGCTTTACAACCCCAAATGGAAGTTTCTTCCTAAAATTGACCTTTTCTCCTCTTATTCTTGACCACAGAGTCTGAGGATTACACCTGGGGGCACCCAGGTCTTCTCTCTCCACAAGGGAATCATCACTGGGGACATGGTTTAGTGGGCAGTGCTGGTGGTAGGTGGATGGACTGGATGATCTTAGAGGTCTTTTCAAACCTTAATGATTCTGTGATTCTGTGATCACCCCGAGAGATGTATGCTCCTCTTGACACACATTGCAGAGAATGGGGAGAGCCTTGAGGTTTGGGTTAGAGGTGGTGGGCTGTTGCATCACCCCTCCAGAACCAGGAAAGGAGCTCATGCTGATGTGGGACATCCCTTGCCCCCCAAGAACACAGAGATGGGATGACTGAAGACACTGCCCCATAATAAGAGCACGACTGCATGTGGGCTGCTCCTGGGATTGATGGGAGCTGGGGCAGCATGGGGTGGATAGGGTTTTCTGCCTGCCAGGGCTGCCCTAGCTGCCTTTCTCTGTCCCTTGTCTGGCGGGGGGCTACTTGCTGACCACCAGCCTGCCACGTTCATACCAGGGTGTCTCTAGTTACAGGGTTAGTGAAGCAGTGAATTGTAAAACACAGCTCTTCCCTCCCCCGTCCTCCTCTTCTCTGCTCCCTTTCCTTCCCCCATGCTCTCTATTATTTGCCTCTCTTCCTAGTGTGGCCCTGCTTTCCTCCCTCTCACCAGCCCTCTTCCTCAGTCCCTGTTGTCACCAAAGGGATGGGACATGAGGGAATGATGGAGAATTGGTGAACTGGTTGGAATGAAGCAGTGAGAGAGAAGGGGGATGCAGGGGAAAGTTTCCTCCAGGAAAAAGGAAGACTGGGAAGGAATGGCCATAAAGGCAGTTTCCTCCCAGCTGGAAGCCCTCCCGAAAGGATAGGAACCCACCTTACAGCTGAGCAGTGCTGACTGCCCAGGCATTCCTGGGGTACCATCCCCAAGGCCCTGGGGTTTCGGAGAGCGCCCTTCAGCGTTGAGAGAGGCAGCTGCAGCCGGGTGTCAGGGTCAGGGCGGGTGGGAGGAAGGGGCTCTGCCCAGCTCCCAGCTGGGAGCAGTCCTGGCAGGGCCACAACAGCAGCTCTGTTGGCATCTCTTGTCTGGGAGATGCTTCGCGCCTCACCCTGCAGCCAGCTCCATCCTCCCCAGGCCCCCCGCGCAGCCACTTGTGCTACTGTGCGCTGCCAATCCCACGCCGAGCGGCCGCTGGGCCGATGCCACACACGCAGATGGGTCCCAGCCTGATCTCCCCTGCTCGGAGAGCTCCTCGCGCCCTCGCCCGGAGGCCTCGTCCCCTCCACAGGGTCGGGCTGGTGGTGAGGTGCAGCCAGCTGGGCTTTGCGCCGTCTGGGAGCGAGCGTGAGACCTGAGCTGCAGGGTGGAAGAACAGCATGGGACAAGTTTCCGCCGCGTCACATATAGGGCACCGCTGGGAAGCGTGTAGCTGAAAGAGTGGGAATCGACCCCACAAAGAAGCATCTCCAGCCCTGGCTGGGTGCCTGGGTGACAGAGCTGTAGTGCTGTGTCCTCGCGGCCTCGCAATGCTCCGGCAGCGGTGCTGAGCACCAGGGGATGTGGGAACAGCTGCCGGACAATGCGCTGCAGCTGTGTGCTTTCATGCTGGGTAATGCACCAGAACCAGGCTGCAGCGGGCTGCTGTCATGCCTGTTCCTATGGAAACCCCTTTCAAAGGAGACAGGCAGACAGACAAACACGCACCAAGTGGTGCCGGGTGCTGGGTGCACCAGGGGGTTTGATGCTTTTGCAGCCCAGGCACTGTCTGGGATGGTCGCAGCCACTGTGACCCCAGCATGGGGCTGTGAGGAGCGTGAGCCGAGCAAAGGGGCTGATTGCTGCAGGGCCTGGACCCCCTGGAATGACCACTCCCTTACACAAAACCTTGGGGCAGCAATGTAAATAAATAGGGAAATGGGCAATTGGAGGAGACAGGGTAGCTCCCCGCTCCTTGTAGATCTGGGGACTGGGGCACCATGGCAATGGGAGGAAGGATGTCTGGCCATCTAAAGCACTGCAGGCAGCCATGGGAGGAAAGTGGGAAGGGACGGGACGTGTGCTTTTCCTAGTGTGTGGCACTCTCCATCCCTGGAGGCAGAAGGATGCTCTGTGCACGAGAAACACCCTCCCCTCTCCTCTAGGTCTACCCAGGGAGCCCTAGCAGAAGAATGGCAGGGACACTAGGAATCAGGGCAGACATGCAAGTAAGCTCTGGCTTTAAATATTGCTTGGAGCCTCCTAAAATAACAAGCAGGATTTTTTGCTCTTTACTTGCAGAGAGCAAATACGACCTCTGAAATCCAGCATGGGATGAAGTGATGTAAGGCAACATCAGCCTCAGCAACCCCGGAGCACCCTCCAAGCTCAGGCTGCCTAATTTGTTTTTCAGGGTGAGGGCAGGTGTCCTCTAAATATCTAATCCACGCAGTGTGTGTGCCAGGGGGCACTTGAAGGGGCAGCGCCTTGGGATGGCCAGAAGCTGCTGAAAGTGGATGGCCTCCTCCCACTCCACCCTACGGACAGGGCAGTGCCACGGGGACACTGCAGCTGCATGGGATGGGTGGCAAAGATGCTGCGGCTTTTCTGGAGAGGGAGTGTGGAGGCACCTGCTTGGTCTGAAAGCAAACACAAGTGATGTAAGGCAGTGAGTTAATGCCATCTTGTCTGGGCTGTCAAACAGCTTCAAATGGACCTTCACTATTGCCTTCATTTCTCTGGGCAGAGGGAGAGCTGGTGGTGATGCGGTTAGAGATGTCTCCATGTGACAAGCAAGATTTGCCACAGGATCATGTGTATTCCCAATTAGAGGGCTCCATGATGGGAGCGCTCAGAAAATCATTTTGGGATGTTCTGGGACTCGGTTGTCTCTTGTCAGCCTTGCAGATGTGCTGCCAAGGTCACACATCTGTCATGAGTTTAATCGTGCCAAGATTATTGGAGATCCTCCAAGTCAACAGCACAAACGTGGGCAGAGCTCACCTATAACCTCACCCGTTTACTTTTGAGTTCAGATTTCTTTCACTGCTGAAATAGCACTCCCTGTGTGCTTTTAACTTTTTGCCCTTTGTGGTTGGGTGAGATGGAAGCAGTAAATAATATACAGGCAAATACCGATAATTTCCAAGCGTGATAAATCCAGTTAGTGCACAGTTACTGGCATTTGCCACGTGCTTCTCTCCAATTAATTGCTATCCAATTATCAACCAAGTTCAAATGTTCAGTGGCTTAGGGTGGATGGTGGGTGCGTGGAGAAGACCATAAGGAGCTCTACAGAGCACAGCCAAGAAATAATTCTAGCTCATTTGTGTAGCATGTTACTTGCTAATTTTCAGCTGCCTGTGAAGACTTTATTTAAAACTGCTTTTCCAATGTGGGTATCATCTTCTGACAAGCTGCAAAGAAGCAGGCGAGCGTGAGCGAGCCTTTCTGAAGGGAAGTGGGAAGTGGAGAAATGCAGAATACTGTCTTCAACACAGCACAGAAATTGAGGACAGCCCTTGTGAAAGCAGCCTGCAGTGGGCTGGGTAGGAAGTGCCTGCCCTGGTTGACTCATCCAACCTTGACCAAGAGCTGATCATGAATTCATGTGGGGCTGCAGACCCCGCAGAAGCACTGGGTCCTTTACATAGGGCTCCGTTTTGCTAGGGATAGGGAAACAACGTACTACTTAGCAACCAACCTCTCCAAAGGGTGGTTGAACTCAACAACCTCCCCATCCTGTCTGCAGAATACTTTCCTACAGGTGGCGTGAAGACCCGATCCAACTCTTTCCTTTAGTGGGCTGCTGTGGATAGCCAGAACATCGTGCCACTCCTCCCACCCAGCTGAGCCTTCAGCACCAGGGCTGGGAGCAGGACCCAGAGGGTGTAAGTGGGTCTCAGGGGAAGGTGAAGCATCCATCGTGACATACCGTGGCATCACAAGGGCTGCCGCATGGTGCTGCTGGCAGGGCTGCTCAGCCACCAGGAGAGCAAAGGGATGGGAAGAGAGGGATGCAAGAGGAACCCTCAGAGGGAAGTTCAGGAGATTTTGGAAAGTGCTGTGTTTTCACAGTTCAAATAGGCCTGAAGTGAACAGTGAAAGGAGGGGGCAGGGCTGGGTAGCAGCTGCCAAGAGAGTGAATGTCCTTGCTCCCTTTCCCTTAGTCTGCCTTTGTCACCTGCCCACAATTAGGCACAATTTATCACCCCAGGATCCTGCAATAAGTCACTGACTGCCTAAGACTGCCCAGCCCCTCCCCAGCAGGCAAGTCTCCTTTTTCCCATGGGCCAGCAGCTAACCCAGTGCCTACCCTTTGTGTGAGTTCAGGGTGGAGGGAATTGCTCCTTCCCCACTGCCCGAGCTCCCAAGCCAGGTGAGACCAGCTGTCCTCACTGCCCTACTGATCCGGTTTTGTGGTTCCCCAGGCAATGGAGGTAGGAGCGGGGGTTGCTTCTTATTGGGCCCTGAAAGGACTAGGCTGGGTTTTTCAGGCCTCTGTGCACCCACATGAGTCTGCCTGTTCAGGCTCCTGTGGCAGGAATCAAGCCATCCTGAGAAACAAAAGGGATGGGATTCGCTGCAGGCCTCTCACTGTACCTTGATGCCAATGGATCTGTCACATCCCATCTCTGTGCCTTGTACCCAAGGAGGTGATGGACTCTTCCAAGGGTGCACAGGGTGATGGCTGGGCCAATTCGGTGCACAAGTGAGCAGAACTCCCCCCAAATTAATGCTCTCTGTGCCACACCTCTGACACAGCCCTCATTCTTCCCAGAGCCTGCTCCTCTGCTGGCACAAAATTGCCTTTTGCCTGCAGGAAGAAGACTTGAGCTGCCTCTGTTATCACTACAAACACCATGGCAGCAGGGGAGGATGGCTGGTAGCTGTGGCAACGCGGGTAAGCAACTTGTGTTGCACGGTGCGACCAGCAGCCAACACATCCCACCAGGTAGACACTGGGGCGGTGACTCACAGGGGTGTCATAGCCAAAGGAGTTGAAGCTGGCATGTGGGAAGTGCCCACGGTGCTCGGCAAAGCCTTGCTGATTGATGGAATGGGTTCTCTTCTGCTGATTGTATTTACAGCTGCCTCCAGGGAGCATGCCCACAACTCTGGCTTTGGTGGCTTTTTGCTGCCCTGTCTCTTTCCAGCGGTCACGTGGCAGACACAGGCTGCGGTTAGTGTCCTGACCAAGAACTTGGAACGCCTTCTTCCTCCATGAGCTGTCAGGCTGCGGGTGGCCTTTGGTTTTCATGAAGCTGTATGTGCCCAATCCCAACCAATCCCATCCATCTCCCCCTAGCCGAGGTTGCTACCAGTGGCCATAACCACTATGGTGGCACTTCTGCAAATTTGGGTCCTCAGTGTGAAACACAGAAGTCCCCCAAGTGCTCCCAACAGCCACTAGTGCCTCAGGAAAAGCAAGAGAGGATACTCAGAAGAATGTATGAAGACCACTGTTAAAAGATTGTTAGCACCCTGTCCAACAAGCTTTCCTTCACCAACACAAGTTCATTAGGACTAGATGACCTTTAGAGGTCCCTTCCAAGTTCAAGGATTGTGTCTCTGCCCTTGGCTAGTGGCCTGGAGAACCCAAATGGTGCGAGTAAGGGGCTGGTCTCCACTGCATGTAGTTCAGGTAGCCAATCTCCAAATCCCATTCCTTTGCATTCATGGAGAATTAAGCTATCATTCCTGGGGTTTGATGCCACCAGTTGGAGGCCGTCATCCCTCACTTTGCCTATGACATGGCAGAGAGGAGAGCAGTCACCATTCAACCTAAGAGCCAGGACAGGGACAAAGGCCCTTCCAGAGCTGCCACACAGCCTTCACACAGCCCCCTGGGTGTCTGGTTACTGCCTGCTTTGAAACAATCCCTGCACTGATGCCCAGGGCTGGCAGGAGCAGAATGCTGTGAGATGCAGTGCCAAGTTTTGGGACCAGACTGGTGGCTGGTGAGTGCCAATGGTTCCCTCTCCCCCCTCCAGCACAACTCTATGGCACTGCGATGGGGATGGGGACTGTGATAGGGATGGGGGCTGAGATGGGGATGGAGATTGTGTTGGGACTAGAGGCCGGGATGGAGACGGAGACTGCGATGGGGCTGGAGGCCATGCTGAGGCTGGTTGCCACACTGGGGCTGGAGGCCGGGATGGGACTGAAAGCCCTGCAGGGCCTCTGCCACCTCTCCCCAGAGCCCCGCAGCTGAGGGAGGGCATGCAGCCTGGACACCTGCAAGGCAGCCGGGCCCGCCTCAGCGCGCAGCCCCTGGCTAAGGCTGCTGTCAGAGTGAGCTGCAGATTAAGAAGGAGGCTGTGTGTGGGACAGCTCTCCCGTGAGATCAGAGAGATGGCCACGTCCCGTCAGCCTGGGGAGGCTGGGCACAGGAGAGGGGCTGACGGTGCACTGGGACAAAGCCACAAGCTGGTAGTGGGGCACTCCTCCCTCCTTTGCCCCCTGCACCTCCCAGCCCGTCAGCATGGATGCTGATACTTGATTTATTACCTATTCGGGAGGAACTCTCAGACCTCCCTTCAGAGCTGGAGGCAGATCTGAGCAGCTGTGTTTGGCATGGCGGGCGCGAGCAGTTAGAGCAGGAGACGAGACGGCAGGACTCCTGAGCTCATTACTGTAACGAAGCTTGGGGAATTGGTTGTTGGTTATGGAGCTTTCCTTTTAAGGAAGCCAGACTAGATGATGGTCCCTTCTGGCCTTAAAATATATGAAGCTACAAATAACTCAGCCAATAATTAGAAATTTGAGTCTCATTCCTGTGAATATTACAGCTTGTTGGACTAGGAGCTACAAAGGCAACACCGAGCTTTCCTCATGCTTAAAGAGAAGTCATTTCCTGGTAGTGGGTCCCCTGTGCAAACCCTGAGGCTCTGATGTCATCGGCATGGGTATGGGAGCACGTGCAGGTAGACGACATCACTGTAACCTCGTGTCATGCCTGGCGTCATCCAGAGGTGACAAATAAGGATGACAAAGAAGGAAAGAGCGGCCTTTCCTGAGCTGCATGGCTCCTCCTAAAAAGCAAAAGTAAACTTGAGGAAGGAAAACACTACATCTTTGCTGTGTAGTGTCCTCGCTCGCTGGTCAGGGCACATCCCTGGGGGAGTCCTGTGTCCCTAATACATCCTGCAGTCTTCATTTGGTTGTTGCCTTTCTGCTGTTGGTGTTGGTTCTGTGCATGGACTGACGTGGTGCATAGGAGGAGGGGGAACTCTGTTCTCATCTCCAGGTCTGTGAGCACCTGATTCTAAATGGAGCTGGAGGAGAGGCTGGATGACAAGCCTTGGGAATGTCCTCCACCATCAAACTCATTCTTTGTAGGAAACATCCTTCTCCCAGAACTTCTTGCAGCCCAACTCAGTGTTGCCTGCATGCTCTCCCTTTTCCTCCTCACCTTCCACACCACGTGGCTTGGTGTCACACTTAGACTTGACCATTTTGTAACCTCCATTTTTGCACTGATCACAATTCCTTCCTTCCCTCCCTGGCTGGAGCAACAGTCCCACACTGCCAGGAAGAAGCTGCGCAACGACAGCTCTGCGGTGACCTACAGGACCAATCCCTCAGCAGCCTCTAAATTGGAAACAGCCGCGGGAGAGCAATTCCTTTGGGATCGGGGCAATGGGGCCAATCAGAGACAAACACAGAAAGGAAGGGCGGAAGAGGGGGTGGCTGTGTTACCTAGGGGATGCACTCGGCAACAAACACAGCGGTGTGATGAAACACCGTGTTGCACACACGCAAACAGCACTCCGAGGTATTTCCTCAAGCGGGACCTGAATGCTGGGACAGAGTGAAGCAGCCCAGAATTGCACAAGTGAAGGGTTGAAGTCTAGTCTGTTCTTGTTTTCCTACTTAAGTGCCATTTTTGAGATGCTTTATCCTTTGTGTTGTCTAATCTCTGCTATAAACTATCCTCAGCTACTGCTACTGCCGACACCTCGGCATGGGGAGGTTCCATTTCTTGGCTATAACATTGCTGCCCCTTATATCTCACAGTTTCTGCACATGAACATGAGATCTAGAAAATGGGTGTAAAAACGTGAGTCATGAAAGCAATCGGCTATCTTTCACTTATATCTAAAAAAGACCTGAAAAAAACCCCCACCAAACCCTTTCCTGTTTATGTCAAACAATCTTCCTGAGAAATCCTTTCTGCATTGTTTTTTGCTGACATCTGTACTGCCCCAGGTATGATTAATTCTTCTGCTCACAATAAAATGCCTCTCTTTGCCTCTGGAGCAGCCAGCGATTTCATAATTAGTTGGTAAGACACGCCACACATTCACCTTGAGGAGCAATGTGAACCTGAGCAGCTTTGCTCCTGACAGCACGAGGGAGATTTGCCCTTGGGGAGAACTTCTTGGCACCTGGAGCTTTCTGACTGAGGATGTTCCTGACAGAGTTCAGAGGCGTTGGAGAAAGTGGTTTGGGTTTCTCCAAGGGTTCCTGTCCGTGGGTGTGCAAGGCTCAGGGCTGCAGTGTGCATTCAGGAAATCGTAGAATGGTTTGAGCTGGAAGGGACCCTAAAGGTCCAACCCCCCCGCAATGAGCAGGGACAACTACAGCTCCATCAGGTGCTCAGAGCCCCATCCAGCCTGACCTTGAGTGTCTCTGGGTCAATCCAAGCTGTGGCACGGGTGACCCCTCATCTCCCACTGCGATCCCAGTTGATGAGAGGGTCCCTCTAGGAGTGGGTGATGCTTTTGCAAGGGGAGAACTCATTGTGGGGTTGGGTGCCTCCTGGGTGCACCAGCAAGATCACGTTGCCCAGCCAGGCTGGTGATGCCCCCACCATGGAGGTGTTCAAGGCCAGGCTGGATGGAGATCTGAGCAACCTGGTCTGAGGGGAGGTGTCCCTGCCTATAGCAGGGGGTTGGAACTTGACAGTCTTAACGATCCCTTCCAACCCAAACCATTCAATTCCATGAGTCTATGATTCAGGGAACAAAGCTGGTGTCAAGGTGTAGTCCTCATGAGCCTTCACTTGTCCCTGTTGATAAAAGGCCCTTGTGTGTGGAGGCCTGGCAAATATTGTCCCACCACCCCTGGGAGGGCAGCGTGTGTTCGAGACAAGTCCTATGGGGTGGTCTTATGGTGGAGGGGGGGGGAGTTAATTGGGGTTAACGTGGGGAGGCTGCAGCGCGGGGTGAGTGATTGCAGCCTGGCTGATAATTTATCGCTTTTGTGAACTGTTGAGAGCAGAGCTTGATTACCGAGCAAGCGGAAAGCTGTGAGAGATGGCTGACTGGCGCTGGGTGTAAAGCCCCTCTTATGGAGCCCAGCGCTCTTGTTAAAACTTTAGAGCTCGGCTTCTCCACGAACTGAGCGCGCTGCTGGTGTGGTGGGGAGGGTATCAGCTGCACCCCACTGCACAGGGCCCTGGGACAGTGCCAGCCCGGCCCTGGCACCTGAGCATCCTCCGAGAGCAGAAGGATACCTACATGTCTTGTGTGGCTGCAGGGCTGCGCTGGGTGCAACCTGCAGAGGGAACAAAGCACAGCCTTGGCTGGTGTCCCGCCCCGCGCCTTTATCGCAGGAGCAGATGGGCTGAGAGCTGCTGCTCTGCTCCGTTCTCTCGTTCTGTTTTTTCCCCTTCGGGTGTTTGTGTTTGTGTTTCAGGCCGTGTTTAGGCTGGAAGGCTTGGCGGTGACAAGGGAAGTAACGCACTGACACTGCTGAGCCAGAGGAGATGAAATCTAAGGTATTTGTAAGGAAGTGGACCTCTCCAGACTGCTTTATCTGGGGTTTATGTGAACTGCAATGGACAAATTAATATTTTGACTAAAGGGGGTCCTGAAGGACTGATTCTGCCTCATTGTCACAGAGCTGTGAAGACAAAACACGCAGTGTTCCCTTATTCCTCTTTAAAATCACCTCACCAGGTGGTCCCAACCCACCTCACCCACATTTCCAGGGTGAAAAATTGAGCAAAACACTCTTCATGGAATGCAAATTCCTTCTGCTCTTTTTCTCTGTATTGGAAAGAAGGGGGAGGCACAAATCCATGGCATAAATCCCTTGCAAGTCTCATACCTGGCCAACTTCTAATTAAACGTTGCTAAATTATCTTCTGCACCAGCACCCCTGTGGCCGAGGCCAATTCCAGGAGCAGCAGAGTGGAGATCATAGAATCATAGAGTCATAGAATGGTTTGAGTTGGAAGGGACCCTAAAGGTGACCTGGTCCAACCCCCTGCAATGAGCAGGGACACCCACAGCTCCATCAGTGCTCAGAGCCCCATTCCCTGACCTTGGGTGTCTGCAGGGATGGGGCATTCTATCTAAATCTCCCCTTTTAATCTGGAAACCATTTCCCTGTGATTCATCACAACTGACCCTGCTAAAGAGTCTGTCCCTTTTTCCCGATAGCCCCCCTTTAGATACCAAAAAGAGGTCTTCACACAGGGCTCAAGGCAGAGATGGGCTTTTTGCAACATAGTTCTCACCTTAATTTTGTGAACTTTCTGAATTTTTGTGCTGTCGGCTGATAAAGTCAAGTGGAAAAAATATGGGCGAAGTGATGACCCATCCCTGGCAGAAAGATGGGCAGAGGGATGACCCCTCCCTGGCATCGCAGTGTGACTCCACTTGCCAGTGGTGAAGGTGCAGCTCTGCAGGGGCTGGGGCTGATGTCGCTCTCTGAGCACCAGTCCTGCTGCCTCTGGCACATTGCCTTTTCCTCTCTGTGCCCGGCCCTACAGTCCCGCTGGGCAGTTGCTTCCTCCCTGTGCTATTTGGGGTGTTACCATGGGAGGCTCAGCAGATTCCCCAGGGCTGTGGCTCTCCAGGAAGCCAGATACCAAATCCTCGCCCCTTCCCAGACCCTCCTTGCCTCAGCATCTGTTTGGTTTGGGATAAAGCTCGGTCTGGCAGGGCAACTCCCTGTCACCACAGTGGCACGTGGCTCCCTTATCTCCCATGACAGACCATTTCCAAGAGCCCTGGGAGCTGGGCTGCGCACACTGGTCCCAGAAGGCGTATGCCCGGGGATGGGTGTGGGAGGAAGACAACAACACCAGCCGGGTTTAATCATCCAGGATGTGCCGAGGAGCTGGGTGGGATGGGATGGGGTGGCAGTGCTGGAAGCAGGGAGATAGCCCCAGGCTGGATGTGCTATGGGAATGTGTGCAGAGAGCTCCAGGGAGGGTAGATAGAATCATAGAACCATAGAATGGCTTAGTTTGGAGGGGACCTTAAAACCCATCCAGCACAACCCCTGCTGTGGGCTGGGTGCTCCCCACCAGCTCAGGTTGCCCAGGGCCCCATTCATGGCCTGGGGCACCTCCAGGGATGGGGCATCCATACTTCTCTGCACAGTAAGGGGCACCCATACTTCTCTGCACTTACTGTGCATGGTGGCTGCAGGGAAGCCTTCATATCAAATCCCAAGCAGAAGAAAGCTCCTTTGCAACTGGAGAAGCTTAGGAAGGGGCACCAAGTCTGCCCCTCAACACCTCTCCAAAGTGTGCTGTGCTCTTGAAGGCTCCCAGACATTTTGGAGAGTGACCAGCCAAGCAAGACACTGCTCACTGAGGTGAGGGCGTAGTGCTGGGGCACGAGGGAAGGTGTTGCGCTGGGACAGGCCCCATGAGCACAGTGGCTGCCGCTGTGTTGCTGTTTGGTAAACTAAGCTTAAGGTAACAACTTAGTCCTACAGCAAGCTGTGGCCTGTATACCCTCCAAGGTAGGCCTTCTGTGCAGGCCTAATGGTGGTTCCTCAAGGGCAGGTGACTTTAGTGACCGTGGGGAGAATTTGACCCCCATACACTAGGCCGTGTGCCCCAGAGATGTGTATCCATGGTTTACTTCCAGAGGAATTCATTTACAGTTCAGTATTTTCACTTTGGGTCTCTGGCTGTTGTTTAGAACCTAGATTTTAGGGCGGATTGGTAAAGACAAAACGGATGTTCATGGGGATGCTTCCCAGGCCTCAGAGCAGCACACAGGAGACAGGGCAGGCTCTCCTCCCTGTGCAGGGGGTTTGAACTTTGTGCCCATCCCCTCGATCTGCACAGTTGCCATACATCACCCTCTGCATGGGGATGGAGCTGATCCGTACTCCCAGGTGAAGCATAAGGTGCTTTGAGGTGTGGGTAGGAAGGGATGGACACGTCAAGGAGAGCTGGTGGGCATGGCTTTGATCACTGATAGTGCTGACACAAACACTCTTGTCCACCCCCAAACATGGCCATGGCAAGAAGGTGGTGGCCTTACTGTCTGCGTGGACTCCCAGACCTGCAGCATGGGAACAGCCTCCCACAGGCAACAGACTATGCAGCTCTCTCTTTTCCCAGGCTGGCAAAGAGGCAGTGGCTGCCGCCTTCTGCATTATCAGCACCGGGTGATAAAAGCAGCTTCCTGTCACTGGAGGGACTTGCCTTCATCTCTTGCATGAGTTTATGGACAATATTAGCATGAAACAGCTTTTAACCCTAGAGTTTCTGCTTGCAGAGCTCCAGCTCCGATCTGGGCATAAGGCACTGGGCCAGTGCCTGCAGGACTTGACATGCTGGTGGGGAAAACAGAGCCTGAGGTCAGCCTGGACCTTCTGGAGGAAGGCGAGAACCAACCAGCAGTCACTTGCAGGCAGGGCACAAAACCTGCCAACACCTTTGCTGACTCATCAAAATGGAAAAGTTTTCATGGAGAGGGTTCAGTTTTCGGCATTTCTGATGGGAAGCAGGCGGAGGGCCAAAGGAGACGTGTCTCAACCCTTCCAGCAGCCCACCCTGCCGAGGGCTGCGTGCCAGGGCTTCTGCTTGGCTCCATCATGGGGAACTTGGGGATTTCTGGGTGCAAATCGTGGTGAAACCAGTGTTGACATGTCCCAGTGGTCCTGGGAAGGGGTCTATTGCCTCTCTACAGCTCTCCCTGCTCCTCCTCAGCCACTAGCGTCAGGTGAGGTGATTCCTGTGGGTTAGAGGGTGAAGTGTTCGTTTCTGCTTTCTCCTGTGTAATGCCCTGCAGCATGTCTTGCTCTTTGAACAAAGTCATGGAATCACAGAATAGAATCATAGAATTGTTTGAGTTGGAAGGGACTCTTAAAGGCCATCTAATCCAACCCCCCTGCAATGAGCAGGAACACCCACAGCTCCATCAGGTGCTCCATCCATCCTGATCCTCGGTCTCCTTGGACAGGGCATTCACCACCTCTCTGGGCAACCTGTGCCAAAGCCTCGCCACCCTTATTGTAAAAAACTTCCTTATATCCAGTCTAAACCTCCCCTCTTTTAGTTGGAAACCATTTCCCTTTTTCCTATCACCTAAGTCGCTGCCTTACTTGAACAGCCCCCAGCACACATCCTGGTGGAAGCCACTTCATGTTGGAAGCACCATAGATAACTCTCTCTCACTGGTTTTTGCTTCTTTGCAGACTTCTTTCTGCTGCACCACATTTCTGAGCTTTCTGCAAGCTCTTGAGATGAGTCACCAGTCTTGTTTTGCAAATCCAAGACGTGAATTTGCTAAGACATGTAGAGGCTAGGGGCTCTGCTTGTTGGACACTGAGGTTCCTGCAAGACTTGGCTCAAGATATCCATACGGGAGCTGCTAGGAGATGTTCGTCTTTCAAAAATCTGTCACCATCTGCAATTACAGTATTCCCACTTTTAAGTTGCCTATGTCTTACATACTTCTTTTTTTTTTTGACTGTGTGTGTAGATTAGGGGCAAAAGGGAAGGGAAGGTATGGGAGGTGAAGGGGAGATTTGCTGGGCTCACACTCCGTGGCCCCCCCAAAGCCTTGAATGCTATCAATGTGAGACCGTAGCTTGTTATGGAACAGGTCATACAGACTGGGGACAGGAAAAATGTGATTACTGAGAAACCGGGCAGGAGGGCGAGAGGCAAAGGGCCACACAGCAACTCCCATCCAGGCAAGCTGGGCAGAGGGGAGACTGGGATCAGATTGAAACAGAGGCCAAGCCATCTTCCAGTCACCACACACAGAGATTTTATGACACCCTGTCCATGATACCCCCTGACGGGATATGCTGTCCCTGGTGTTTCTCACTTTTTGTTCTATTCTTCCTGCTTTCCGTGTTCTTCCTTTTCTTCTCCAGTACTGAAGCGTGCAGGTCAGAGAGAGAGATGGCTGAAATAGAATCATGGAATCAGAAAATCATTAAGGTTGGAAAAGACCTCTAAGATCATCCAG
The DNA here is from genome assembly GCF_002078875.1 of Numida meleagris. NCBI lineage: Eukaryota > Metazoa > Chordata > Aves > Galliformes > Numididae > Numida > Numida meleagris. The sequence continues at coordinate 6,433,983 of NC_034428.1, read as the reverse complement.
TCCAACCATCCACCTACCACCAATATTGCCCACCAACCACGTCCCTCAGTACCACATCCACCGTTTCCTTGAACACCTCCAGGGATGGTGACCCCACCACCTCCCTGGGCATCCTGTGCCAGTGCATCACCACTCTTTCTGAGAAGAAATTTTCCCTGATATCCAACTTGAATCTCTCCTGGATCAACTTGAGGCCATCAGCTCTCATCCTATTGCTGTTACCTGGGAGCAGAGGCCAATCCCCACCTCATCACAACCTCCTTTCAACCTCCTTTACAGAGGAGGCTGTAGAGATTGTCTCCAACTGTTCTGTATCCATATCTACTGCCTCCAGCGGTGACTCATGTGCCCAAATGTAGAGCTCTCCCATGGAGGTGTTTGTGTTTGTACAGTTCTTTGCATGACAATGCCTTGGTCTGGATGGCCTCCAGATGAAGCCATCCTTCAGATGTCAAAAAGTAGTCCTGCTGCTGATTATAAACCCCACCACAACCCCTGAGGAAGGCTGAATCATAGAATCTTAGAATATATACGAATCATTATGATTCAGTTGCTGCCTGCCTGCAAATAAAGGTCATATTAGCAGCATGAAGCTGTCTAGTTGAGTTGGGTTGGAGCAAAAAAGGAGAAGTAGATTGGATATAAGGAAGAAGTTTTTTAAAGTGAGGGTGGTGAGGCACTGGCACAGGTTGCTCAGAGAGGTGGTTGTGCTCCACCCCTGGAGACACCCAAGGTCAGGCTGGACAGGGCTCTGAGCACTGATGGAGTTGTGGGTGTCCCTGTGCATTGCAAGGGGGTTGGACCAGATGGTTTTTAGGATCCCTTCCAACTCAAATGATTCCATGATTCTATAGAAAAGATCATAGCAGAAAGATCTTGTCTAAATAAGCATGGAGAGATGGCCAGTACGGGAGATGACGTGATGTTGAGAGAGGTCTAAGCTGGGACACAGGGTAGTTCTGTCCTTCTTTCTCCTGCCAGGCCTTTCCCAAATGAGTGGGAGGTTGGTAGAAAAAGTCCAGTTTGGTCTGACCAACGAACAGAAGATCAGGTCATCATGTGGAACGGTGAGTAAAAATCAGAACCAAAAATCTCAGATCCTCCAAGGATAAATTTCTTCATTGTATTTCAGAAGTGTGGAGGAGATGGGGCCAAAGCAATGCTGGGAGACCAAGTAGCTCAGGGCAGTGTGTTGGTGGAAAGGAAAAGAGAGAGGCTCCTGATCCACCCGAAGTCCATGTCCTGAGCCACCTGGAGCCCTGGCCAGAAGACAAGAGGGATGAACACCATAGGGTGAAACATCAAGTGTGAAGTTGAATGGCTCCATCCCCAGACTCTCAGTTGGGAGAGGGTTGGGACTGACTGAACACAGGTGTGGAACATTGCAATATGACAGTCCTGAGCATCTCTTGCATTGCTTTCGGCCATCAATGACACCATTAAGGCATCTCCTGTTGGAACAACACACGAGATGTGCTTAGGCTTAAAGAAGAAGGGGGATGAGACAGGACAACATAGCCAAGGGAAGGTGGGCCAGTCTTCCTGAGAGATGTGCTGGTGGCTGCCTCCAGCTCTAACCCAGGACAAGGCACCAAGGGACAGAGGTCTCTCCAGAGTGACCTTCTCCAGCTCTCCATCTTCTGGCAGAAAAAAACCCAGCATCTTAGGAGCACTGGAGTCCTTTCTCAAAGAGTTAGTCAAAACTGCAACTGCCACCAGGCCTGGGAGCCCCACTGGGCTCCTTTCAGCTGCCCTACACATGCTCTGCCACCTTGCTATGGCACACTGGGATCCACAGAGCTCATGAACAAAAGATCAGGGCTCTGTTTTGGGCTGTGACCGAGAGGTTCAGATGACACTCATATGCTCTCTCTCCCATGTCTCTGTCCATGCGCGAATCAATAGGTAAAAGATGAAAGAGGGGTTGGAGTAATGAGCCTGGTGGGGGTCTGGGAGTGATACTTCCACAGTCCCAGAAAGCACGAGGCCAGTGGTACTTTGCAGTGATGGGACCAGACCTCTGCTTTCCAGCTGGGCCTTGTCCAGCTCTTCTAAGTAATGCATAAGGTACTCATAGGACAGAAATTGGAGCAGGTAAGGAAACGAAATGCAGAACATTAAGATTAAGAGAGGTAAGAACTAAAAACCTAAGTTCATTGACCCATCCCTCCTTGTCTTTTCCATCCTTCCTGAATCTTTAGTGACTCAGTGTTTTTGTGGCAATTGCTCTTTGTGCCCCTAAGAGATCTCACTCTGTTGTCATCTCTGAGGCCAGTCTGCTGCTCCACAACCCAGTTTCCCAGTCTCTGCTGGGCTAATGTCTCCTTTTATGGAAATTTTATGGCTCTAATCATGTCTTTTTCTAACATGCAACTCTCTCATTCCCCTGAGCTTAGTGTACCGTGTCCTCCCATGGGAAGATCAACCTCTCCTCCCTTAAAGAATCATAGAATCATTTGAGTTAGACCCTGGAAGGTCATCTAGTCCAACTCAAGGGCCTTATCTGCTCTTGTTCTTCCTGTTTTTGGAATGAGGACAAAGAAGCGCAACAGATCCCATCCATCACCGATGGATATCTCCAAGTAAGCTCCAGGTGCTCTGGAGATGACTGAAGCTGGGACAGGAGATGGGAGCCAATGAGAGTGGCTGTCTTAGCCACTTAGCGATGGGTTCTGTGTGGGCTGATACCCGCCTTTGTGACTGATATCTTTGGGTTAGGCACGTGGGAGCTGCAACCAGCTGGAACGGGTGCCATGATCTGGACCCACCACTCCAGAGCCCCTAGCAGGATGGGAGAGTGGTGCTCAAAGAGTTTGGATAGGGATGTCCTGGTTGGTGGCAAGATGCTCAGATCCATGAGAGCTGGTGCAGGGCCCTGGGATGGAGGTCTGCCCATGAAGCTGTCCCCACACCTAGATGGGACACAGCTTCTGAGCTCCCCCAGTGTAGACATCTGGGAGCTGGCTGGAGACCACAGCCCTGACCACCATGTCTTTTCTTTCTTGCCTTTCCGCATTAGGAGCCTCCAGCATTTGCACGTTGGAGCATTAACTCAAACACCCACATTTCTGCCTTCCCCAGCTTTCTGCAGCCTGTTTGGCACCTTCCACCACTCCCGCACCATGTGTTCGTTCATCAGCTTTCACCCCATTCCTCAGCGCCGAGCTGAAGGGGATCTGGACACCGAGCCCTGCTGGAGGCTTTATGAACTTCCTACATCATAAACCTCTCTGAGTCAGTGCCCGGCACTTCCAGAGCATTACCTTATTTCAGAGCTGCGTTGGGAGCTGCACTGAGCCTCCATGCATGGGCAGGGGGTTGCTCTGTGCCAGCAGATGCAAACCACCACTGCTCTTGTTTTGTGCATTTTTTTTTAACCTATTCTTTTTTTCCCCCTTATTTTCAGAGCTGTGGGACTATTCGTCCTTTGGAGCTCAGTGCTGGAATGCACCAAGGTGTTTTAGCAAGGCCAAGGCCAGGGCATGGGAACACAGGGCTTTGCCTCCACGCCTGCACTCCTCTGTTCCTTGCAAAGCAGAGAGGAGGGTGGAGGGCTTGCAAACACTTGCTGTGCGATAAGACAGCCCCTGGTTATCCTCACCAGCAAAACCCAGCGGAGAAGAGCTTGAAGAGGGGGTGAAAGAGGCATGGGGAGGCCCAGCGAGCGCTCGGCTGAGCTGCTGAGCACCGCTCGGTGGCACCTCCCGGAGCTGAGGTCATTCAAGATGTCAAAGAGACGTTTTTAACAGGAGGGGGTGTTCAGCTCGATGCCTGGCTCCACTCCAAAGGGAATAAAATCACCAACTCCCTGCATGCAGCTGCAGCGCCCAGCCCTGGGGCCCGCCAGCAGAGGTGTTTTGGAGGCTCAGGGCAGACCCCAAATTTGGGAGGCCTCGGGGGTCCCTAGAGGGATCTACAGTGTTGGGCACTACGGGATCACCTCCTTGGGGGGTGGCTGTTGCTGGGGGCAAAGAGCGGAGGAAAGGTACCAGGAGGGGACAGGGACAGGCAGCAGGGAGGTGGTGCTGCACCTGCAATAACAAGCTCTGGGCGCAGGGCCTGACAGAGGGACTGGGGCTGAGCTGGAGTTACAGCCCTCGGGGGAGGCCCTGGTGGCTTGGTGCCTGTGAAACACCTCCGGGCTGGCCCCCCTCCACCGAATGGGCTCCGCCAGGCCTGTGCCTTGTCCCTGGATTCCCTGGTGCCCGACAAACCCACCCAAATCACATCCTCGCAAGCACTGTCTTGTGCATACAGCTTTTCCCTGACTACCCCAAACCGATCCCCACCAGCCCACCCCAGCATGTCATTAGCTCTATTCCAGCCTCCCTGTGGGGCTTATAGCCTCCTGCTGCCCTCCCAGGCCCAAATCCAGATGCTGCTTGCTCCCATCCCAATCCAGCAGACCATTGTTCCCTCCACGGCCCTTCAAAATCGCAGGATCATGCAATTATAGAATGGTTTGTGTTGGAAGGGGCCCTAAAGACCATCTGGTCCAACTGCCCCGCAGTGAGCAGGGACACCCACAGCTCCATCAGGTGCTCAGAGCCCTGTCCAGCCTGACCTTGGGTGTCTCCAGGGATTGGGCACCACCACCTCATGGTGATGAGATGACCATGACAGGTCATCTTATGCCCACACCATTTCCAAGGAGCTGTCTTTAGCGGTGGATTTGCACCACGGTGTCTCCTGGCGCTTCCCACACGGTGCAGCTTTGACTGTTGTCAGAAAAGCTTTTAGGAGTTCTTTGTTTTACACCAGACAGGCCAGGCAGCAAAGCCCCATCTCTTCACTCACATCTGAAGGCTGAAACCACAAATCTCACATGATTTTCCCCCAGATGATGGAGTCTACATTTCTGGCAGCATCATGGCCCACCTTCAGCAGGATGAAAAGGCTCTTCCTTCTTCCTAGCCCGCACCTTGCATGTCCTTGGAGCTCCACTCTTGGGAGATGCACCGGTGCAGGATGGTGAGAACTGAGTCTGGGCTGCCTTCTGGACATGGTAGAGCTTGCGGTGCCCATCAGGTAACCTGCTCCCATGCTGAGCTAGAGGCATACCATAGTTAGATTTTTTGCATAGTTTGGCTCCCCAGACCCTTCCAGCCCATCTTGCATGTCATTTGTTTATCAGCGAAGATCCCAGCTCTGCAATGGGAGCCCTGAAATGGCCTGCTTGGAAAGCGAGGTTCACATTGCTCTGCAAAGTCCCCGTGACCCTCCTCTCCTGCATAGCTCCAGGGACTGTTTGTTGGGCATCACTGGCATTTATTCCTTCAGAGTGGTTTCCACTGACACAACTTATTGCTTCTCTTATGATTAACTGCGGGTAACCAGAGATGCAGGGAGTTAAGGGGGCTTTGGAACCAAGTCTCCTAGGGAGATTCAGGAGCCCAGTCCTCCCAAAATAAGGCCTATTTAATTAAGTAAGGACGGTAATGAAGTCCTACCCAAGCAGGTGACATGTGGCTCCAAAGAAAGCCAAGAGGCTCTAAGTTAGGAGCCAATTCTGACTGGAAGCGGGGAGATGGAGCATGGCCAATCTGCTTTCCTGTGGGTGAAGACAAGCAAGAGGGAGTGCCTGGTGAATATGAGAGCTGATACAAATACCGAAGATGAGAGCTGTACTGTCCTTTCTTGTGACAGCACGCCTTTGCCACAGGGGATGCTGGGTAGATGATGGAGTTGGGGTCTGCTCAGGCCAGGGGTACCCTGGGCATGGCACTAACCTGGGAGTGCTACTCCATCCCAGCATCTCTCTTTTCATTTTCTTTCTCTTTCCTTTTTTGTCTTTGGGCTCCTGCTCTGCCTCCCATGGCCATACTAAAGCCCCTTGAGTCTTAACACGCAGATGGGGGCTGCTGTTGCTTCTGACCCACAGCCCCATAGGCTCTAGGTCTTGGCCAGAAAGGCAGAACATAGTTTGTCTGCCTGTAACCTGGCAACTGCACTAATGCATGCATGCTCATAAAACATCTCCCCTGAACCAGTGCCAGCACCCACTGAGGACCGTATCCCCTTACACTGGAGACAGGCTGCACTCCTTGAGTTGCTGTTTTATGGTGGGCCCTTCTGAAGGGTAAATCCTGCCCTATAGTTTGTTTTTTCTCCTTTTTCCCTTCCTAACCCATCTCTTCTCAGCCAAACCATCTGTGCTGGTGCAACACAAGGTGCAGTATGCTCTGAGATGCTAGATATGGAGGGGAAGGAGCCCAATGACACCAAAAGGCACAGCAGGCTTTGCCAGTGCCTGCTCTGGCTGTGCAGACCTGAGCCCTGTCTGGCATGACCAGCATGCTTATTCTGCCCTGTTCCTGGGATTCTGAAGCTGATTTGGCTTTTCTAGAAGAGCCTAAACTAGATTAGGCAGCTAAAATCATCCACAGTCTTGCAGGGAATGGCTCATGCTTCCCATCGGGCATCTCTGCGGGCTTGGTGGTGTTGGAGGAGGGCTTGAGGGCTGTGTGGGGCAAGGCCCCCCAGGGGCACATGGGAGGAGGCATTGGGCTGTTTGAATTCGTGTCTGCGGCTCCATGGGTTTCCTGAGCCTGGAGGGCAGAGGGAGGGAGGTGAAAAGAGAGAGGTGGCTGATTTATAGCTTACCATCTTCTCTGATCTTGATTGCCCTTTGTCTTGCATGTCTCTCTTATCCAGACATGGAGATGGGAGGAGGGGATCTTTTTCAGAGATTGCTGAACTCTGGGTGTTTGCCGTTTCCTGGAGATCTTTTGATGTTCCCTTTGCTTTACAACATTTTCAATGTTCAGTTTCTCAGTCTCCTGCTGCACCTCGACTCTCGACATTGGGTCACGATCCATCACAACTTACCCAAACAATCTCCAGCAAGGCGAGACCTCCCCATGTCTGGGGCCAGCAAGGCAATGTGTCCCTGCAGGACCAGGCAGCAGTGCTCCCAGGGCACTGTTCTGCACCTTGTCCCCGTGCTGCTGTGCAGCTCTGGGCTGTGTGCATCTGTTACTCCAGTGACAACCAATGTCTTGGCATCAAGTCCTTATCCACATGGGATGGGTCATCTTCACGTAACCAGTTTACCTAGACATGAATGGACTCTGTCATGAGCAGATGTGTGGTGAAGAGCCCAGCCATCATTTGGGGCAGTTGGGGTGGCCCTCAATGTATTTTCAAATGAGCCTCTCATCCTTCAGCCCAGGTGACAAATTCCTGACACGTCCATCTCCCAGCAACCAAAAGAACACTGCTAATTGAAAGGCTGATAATGGTGATCTTCCTTTTCTTATCCACTAATGGGCTCTTGATTGGGTTTCTTATTGAAGGATGATGATCTTTTGCTTCAGTGCAAAAGAGGTGCTTCCGGCACCTCAGATGGCATCTCTTGATTTGGGACTCACTGGAGGAAGACCCGAATCTCCACCAGGCTGTGAATCGTTTGCTCAGAGGCTGTCTTCTTTCTTTCCAGCTCTGGCCATGGACATGCAATCCATAAATAAATGCCCATCAAACAGTCCTTTTCTGTAAATCCCTTCATAGCAATGTCAGTTAATAAAACTGATTTCAGGTAACCAGTGCCATTTTCCAGAAAAGACAGGGCCAAAGAACAACAGTGCCCGTAATACTACCTTTTTTGTTCTGTTTAAGTAATTAGTTTGGCTTGGACTTCATGCGCTTGGGGGTTAATTATACTAAAATTGCCCATGAACTCCCATGATGTGGGGGTATTTGTGCCATCAGAGGTGCCAGTTCCTCAGCGAGGCTCTTTATGAGTCTCAGTGTTCCCTTTTTTCCTTCAGTTCTCAGCTTAGTGGCACTGTGTGCCTTCATACCCTGTCCCCCACAAAGGTCCTACCCTTCATTGTTCAAAACGATGACCTGAGAGCGCCCGGGAGCAAAAGGCAAATAAGGTGCATTTGCTTACAGCTGCTTTAATCGCAATTTCTATTGCCAGATTCATAATTTTGCCGAGCCTTCAGTTAAGATTTTTTAAGGTTGTTGGTGCCAGCCTGTCCCTTCAATAGCCCTAAACAGCTTTTTTGGGTGAAAGAGGAGCCCACAGAGCCTATCTCGGTGCAGGCTTTGTTTGTAGCGATGTGCTTTCCAAGTGCACAGTCTGTGAAGGTGAGGTCATGCCAAAGCCGCTGGAGGTTGAGCTTTGGGGTGGAAAGAGGTGAGAACTCCTGAACTTTCACCGTGTGTTACAGTGGAAAAAAAAAAAAACAAAAAAACCCAAAACCATGCAACCAAAATATCTCATAAACCATTTTTCTTTCTATTCTTTTTTTTTTTTTCCTTTTCGGGTGAGAAACGGCCATAGGCAGCCATTCCACTTGTAACCCAGCCAAGAATAATTTGTGACAGGAAAGTTTGAGCATTTGTAAAAATAAAAATTAATTTTTTTTTTTTTTTTAAAAAGCACGTTGGAATATTTTAGCGTGAACCCAAACAAAGAGGCAGGTATTCAGAGGGCAAGAGAGCCCCGATAGCATGACACTCCACATTTCTGGCCATGTGTTGAAACAGAGATCATTTTTTCATGTGTTTGTTTTATTAATCACACTACGGCGCTCAGTGCAGCACTTGCTGATTTTGGTCCTGTTAACATTTATCTGTCCCACTGCCATTTGCTCTCTGTTTGAGCTCTACACCTGTTTCCCATGTGATGAATAAGAGCCTCACACGTAGCTGGGGCAGAAAGCTGCCCCTTGCCCATTCTGGGGCATTTTGAAGCCATTTGTCTTTCACCATCCTGTGGGAAGGGTACACTGACTGACAACGAGCTCACTGTCAAGTCCTTATCCACACTGGATGGGTCTTCTTCATGCAACCACTTCAACTGGACATGTGTAGTGGAAATGCTGAGTCACAGCCTGAAGCAGTGATGGAGCACCTGGTGGGAAGGCAGGGCCAGCCCAGGGGAGCTCAGGTGCAAGCAGTGCACCTGAGTGACTGGAAGGGGTGGAGCCAGGATCTGCTCCTTCCCAGACCTCATTTAAGGGTTAGCCGTGGAGGTGAGGGTATCTCTTGCTGGAGATCCCTGTCTACCTGAGGTCTTCTAAAGGTAAGCAGCTCTTCTTCATTTCTGCATTTGTGGCTGCTGCATTTGGGCTCGTTCTTATTTGCTGTAGCCAAAGACTTTGCCACACTGCTATTATCATCCCATTACAGCATTACAATCTAGAATTACAGGATATTTACAGTTAGAAAAGACCTCTAAGATCATCTAATCCAACCATCCACCAGTATCACCCAGTAAATTATTTTCCCAAGAATTACTCCTGTCCTTTTCTTGAATGCTTCCTGGGATGGTGCCCCCACCACCTCCCTGGGCAGCCTGTGCTGGTGCCTGATCATTCTTTCTGAGAAGAAATTCTTCCTAATACCCACCCTGACCCTCTCCTGGTGCAACTTGAGGCTGGCACCTCTCATCCTCCCAAAATGAATGGACTCTGTCATGAGTAGATGCATGGTAAACAGTCCAGCCACCACCAAATGGTAGGTTGGAGTGGCCCTTGATATCCCACTCTTCTCTCCCCACCCATCTCCAGCCCACTGGAAAACAGAGACTTTTGGACTCGAGGGCCACAGCCAACACTTTCTCAGTATCAGATACATTGTGGGACAAGGGAGGGCAGCAGAGACAGTCTGCTCTGCCTGCAGGATAACACCGGAACGCAGGGAGATGAACAGGTGGTGCCTTGGGGCTGATAAACAGGAGTGCCTCTGCACAGAGTTCAGCAGCCGAGCAATTTGCCGCAGGATGTTGCTGAGGATGAGAAGTTAGCGAGATTCCAGCCAGGGCTGGACATTTGCATGGCTAACAAGAATATCCAGAGTTATAATAGTTAATATCAACACCATGCTCGGAAGAGATATCAGATCCACGGCCTCAGGGTAAATGCCGACTGTAACAGATTACAGGGAGGCCTCGGTGGGGATGGATTAGCCGGCACCTGCCTGGCAGGGGACTTGCACCTTGCTGCATGTTAACCCCTCCAGCGGGCAGCCCGTCTCCCACCAGAGACTGCTGACTCATCAGGATGGAAATATTCCCCAGAGATCTGTCACCGTGGATGAAATCCTGATGGAAACCTGCCCGGTTTCCTGCCAGTATACCCTTGGCAGCCCGCCTGACCAGCTGGCAAGAAGAGAGGAACATGGGAGCCCGGCTCCCAGGCTGTTAAACTATCTGACTCCTGTGCAGCCTGCTGGAGGGGAACAGGGGCTCCCAGCTGGTCTGTGAGCCCTGGGACTCCAGGCTGGTGGCTTTCAAGCTAGTGAGTCCAGAAGGACTTTGCATTGCCTGGTTTCAGTGGTGCTTTCCAGCCTCCCACCGCCTGAGAGAAAAGGGGGCTGCCTTTTGCAAAGCCTGCTTCTTGGATCTCAAGTTGTACTTGCAATCTCAGATTGGCTCCAAGCAAATCTCAAATCACCAAAAAGCCATGGCAGAGCTCAGTGGTCCTCCTGTCCACTTCTTGACTCAACCCATCAGCTCTTCTATTCACATCTAATGCTCTGTTCCTCTTTCTCTGATCTCTGCCCAATTCTTGATGACCAGTTGCCTACTAGATTGCAGAAGAGCATGTCCATGAGCTCAGCAGAGCTGTGCCAGCTCTCCACCAGGCACAGTTGCGTGTGTGGCTTCTCTCCCAGACAGAGGAACAGAGATGGTTTGACTGATGTTTGGCCTTACCTCTGGCACCAGGTGAGGTGGTACGGATAGAATGGACATGCTCATAGGTATGAGCAAGTCTTAGCCTGACTCCTGAAGTCAGAGAATCATAGAACAGACTGAGTGGGAAGGGAGCCTTAAGGCCATCTGGTCCAACTCCCCTGCAATGAGCAGGGACACCCTCAGCTCCATCAGGTGCTCAGAGCACTGTTCCCTGACCTTGAGTGTCTGCAGGGATGGGGCACCACCACCTCTCTGGAGTCCTGTCTCTGCAGCCTATGGGGGGGCTGGAAATTATATTTTCTCTTATTTCAAATGCATATTCACTTTTACTACATCCTGAAACAAATCCTGTCACAGTTTTTCCTCCCCAAGGTTGGTTGCCTGTACCTATGCGATCCCACAGATACACTCTCTCTCTCAGAGCAGAGATTCAACGATGAATAAAACCACTCAGGAAATTAAAACTTTGGGCACGGGAGATGTTCCTGGACGTTTCAGTCCTGGAAGAGTACACAGTGCCATCTAGCCGTGCTGGGCCGAAATACAGAGTTCGGCGCCGGTGCCTTCCCGAGCCCAGCACCCTCTGCTCCCATGGCCATGGGGAGCCCTGCCACACCTCCCCCCCCCCCCCCCCCACCTCAGGCTTTTTTCTTCACCATCTCTTTCAGAGTGGTGGTGGCTATGTCTCCTTGTTATTCTTCCTTTTTCTGTACTGGATGGATGGGAGAAATGCAAATAATTAGAATCATAGGATCGCTAAGATTGGAAAAGACCCTCTAAGACCATCAAGTTCAACCCCAGCCTTCCCTCACCATGCCCACTGACCATGTCCCTCAGTGCCACATCTCCACAGTTCTTGAACTCCTCCAGGGACAGTGACTCCACCACCTCCCTGGACAGACTGTTCAGTGCATCCTAAGAAAAAATTGTTCCTAATATCCTACCAGAACCTCCCCTGGTGCAACTTGAAGCCGTTATCTCTTGTCCTATCGTTCTTACCTGGGAGAAGAGGCCAACCCTCACAAAGGTTGTGGTTTCAAGCATTTCCCCAAGTTGTTTCCTCTGGTCCTAGCACTCACTTCCTTCATTCTCCACCTAGCAGGTTGCAGTGCCAGCTCTGGCATCCCTGTCTGGAGAAAGATTAGAGAAACTAGGACAGCTAGAGAGCTTGGGATGGCTTCAGGCTTTGTATTGCTCTGCTGAGTTGCTTTCCTCCAGCACAGCTATGCTCACAAGCATCTACCTCAAATGTAAGAGGCTGTGTGCTCCAGTTGGGTTGGTTCAGTGCTTTCCTTTGACTGTGGGGCATTCCACCTGTGATGAAATTGTGAGTCTCCCTGCAGATGGGTGTTGGTTGTTAGTGCCCATGGAGGACAGGTCATGGCTCTTGGAAGTTGGATAAACCTGACAGCAGTTTATATTGTGTGGTTTATCATCTGTCTCTCCTTTCTTCCCCTTCTACCCTTTTTCCTTCCTCACCCAATGATGGTTTAAAGAGAAAACTGTAGCACATGAACCTTCCCATCTGGCACGGAGGGAGGCCAGATCTACCTGGACTAGGATTTCTCTATGACTTCAGTCCTCAGTCAAGCCCTGGCACAACCACCAGACTCCTGACTGCCAACTTTTCAGCTGATTCTCAGTCCTGGCCCATTCCTATTTGGTGCTTCCTGGAAGTGGGGGACACTGGGACTCCATGAGGATGGAGAGATGTCACATGGGCATGACTACCTTCGGGACATTGGGGTGTTGGGGACACCATGGGGATATGACTACTGAGGACAGCATGGAGACATGAGGATGGAGGGACAGTATGGTAGTGGTCACCTGGGTGATACTGGTGTGTTGGGGACACTGTGGGGATGGACACCTGGATGTCACTGGGGTACTGGGGGCATGGGAACAGATACCTCATGTGGGAACCCACAAACCCATGAGCACACATGGGTGCAGGTGTGTGGTGAGGTGCTACTAATGCACACAATTGCCAGTAGTTGTTTCCCTAACAACCCAAAATGCTGAGTCTTGTGAATATCTACAACTCTTGGCTCTCTTCTACATTAAAACTCCATCTCTAATCCTCCTATTGCAGAGGAAAAAGGTTGACAGACTGTTTTGAAAGCAGCTTAAACACCCTGAAAGCTGAAGGCCTATAAACCAAATTAACAAATGTAATATTTAAACAAGGCTGCAAGAGGCTTAGCCAATTTCATGCTATTTTGGAGTTTAAGTGTGCTCTGCGACCTCCTTGGCCATGGTATGGATGGGAGGTGGTGTGAGTGAAGGAAAAGCCATCATCTGTTCTGTAGCTTAATGCTATTTCTGAGGCTGCATTTCTTAAAAGAAAACCTCTGGGGCATCTTCCTAAAGGGAACTGAGGGCCAAGTGCATTCCTGGGGAGGGCAGGGAAAATGTGATTTGGGTAAATAGTGAAATGAACAGGGGGAAGGGCTGGATGGATTCTCTGGTGCTTCACAAAACAAAAAGGAAGCAAATGGAAATAAGCTGGTTCTCCAGCTTCCCTGAGGCTCTGCATTCATCTCCTGTTCTGTACCTTGGCCTGGCACCAGGGTAGGGATGCTCACTGGCTCTGAAGAGACAATGCATTCCTGTAGACCTGTATCTACAGGACTCACAGGACAGTTCAGGCTGGAGAAGACCTCAGGAAACCTTTGGTTCAATGTCTTGCTCAAAGCACCTGGGAGGTTAGATCAGCTTGCTCAGGGCTTTATGCAGTCTGGTCTTGAGAACCTGCAGGGATGGAGATTGCATAGCCTCTCTGAGCAGTGTGGTCTGCTGATGGACTCTTCAGAGGCTGAAACCATTCTGAAGTGCTACACGCATAGGCGTGCTCAATAGGACCAGAGGGAATGGCCTTAAGTTGCACCAGGGGAGGGTCAGGCTGGATATTTGGGAAAAATTCTTCTCAGAAAGAGTGGCAAGACAATGGAACAGGCTGCCCATGGGGTGGTAGAGTCACCATCCCTGGAGGTACTCAAGAAAAAGACAGATGTTGTACTGAGTGACATAGTCTAGAGCAGCCACAGGCATGGGTTGATGGTTGGACTAGATGACCTCAGTGGTATTTCCAACCTTAATGATTCTATGATCCTACTACTCAAGATGTGTATATATATATATTTGCATACACACAACAAATATACACACAGAGGCAAGCAGATGCTCGCATTCACTGTGCTCATCTTCTGTGCTAAACACTTGGATTACTTGGGCTAAGAACCGCCCTCTGCAGGAAGATCCCAGCGCTCATCCGATCCGGTCTTGAGGAGACCCCTTAGCGCCCTCAGACCAGACATTAGCATCCATTGCCTTGTCAGCACCAACACAGCCATGTATGCATGTAGCCTGGGTGGAAACTCAGTGAGGAAGAAGAGGAGGTGAAGGGCTCAGCAAGGAGAGCAGTAGTCCTTGCCCTGTGAATCACAGAATCATTACAGTTGGAAAAGACCTCTAAGATCATCCAACCTGACCCCAGCCCCCCCCCCCCCCCCATGCCACTAACCATATCCCTCAGTGCTGCATCTCCACATTCCTTGAACACCTCCAGAGGTGGGATGAAGCTTTGCACAAATACATGGAGGAGTCTGAACGAGGCCACAGCAATGCCCCAGGCTCCTCAGGAAATCCAGCCTTTCCAAGCTGACAAATCATAGAATCATAGAATGGCTTGGGTTGGAAGGCAACTCAAGGATTACCAATGACATGCCCAGTCCTGCAGGAGGAAAGGGTTAATGCCTCCTAAAACCCTGTTGTGTTGGGAATGCAATAGAAAATCTGAAAGCAGGTCAGTACCTCAGCTGCTTCTGAATTCTCATTAATTTGTGTTCCCCTCTCATTTATTAATGGGCTGACTCACACTATATTTGCTTTCCCTTTGCTGCAATTTGCAAAATTCCTTCTTATTCCCAATAGCCCTCTTGGCAGTGTTATTTCTCTCTGATTTTCCCTGGCCTTTATCATTTCCTTGCAGGTTGTGGCTGAGTTTGCATATTCTTGCTCAGTTCCCCTGGCTATTTCTTTTCAGCCTTTTCATCTTTGGGCCTCCTAAAACATCCCCTTGGGGCTGTCTCAGCACCTCTGGGAGCAGTTGGGAATGTTCTGCCACTTGCTGTGCCCACAGATTTTAATTAGGTTGCTTGGCCCTCTGTTACCTGGATATCATGGCCATTTCATATTGCCTTCACTGGGAACCCAGACAGTGTCCTGCAGGTTTGGAAGAGCTTCCAAGATGGGAAGACAATGGTGGGTGGCTGGGGCTCCATTTATGACATGTCACTCTGTGTGGGAAGAGCTGAGGGAGATCATCATCACAGGACATGGGCATGGGCTTCCAAAGAGGGAACTTCAGATCCCAGCAGCCAGCAGTTCCCATGGATTTGCTGCTCTGCCCTTCACTGCTGTCTTCTGCAAATGTACTGTGGTCAGATATTGCAGTGGACAGGTTGGTTTCTTCTATCCGCAGCTAGTCCTCATCACCTTCTCAACCTTCCAGCCTTCTCCAACCAGAAGGCTTGAAGAAATACAGTTCCCATGCCATCACACATCCTTTGCTCCCCTCTTTGGGCTTGATCCCAGCACCCACAGAGAGCACAAGCTGACTCTGTGAGTTTGCTGGGAGATCAATGTTCAGTTGTATGAGCCTAGCAAGAGGGGCCTTGTGGCTGTATGAGCCTTTTCAGGTTCTGCATGCATGTTTTCCCAGATGCCAGAGAGCGTGATATGCCTAGTGGGGGTTCACTGTTTGCTATGGCTGAGTGCTGAGGGTGCTTTTGTGGGCGGTGTCCTTCCAGGGCTTCCAGGGTGCTCCTGGTCCTTTCTTGAATTTGTCCATAAGAGGGAGGCAGTGGCTTGTGGTGTCTGCTCCCTGACGTGTGGGTGTTTTATGGTCCCAACCACAATGCCTGGGCTGCATGGTGCCATACTCCCACTGTGTAGGACCATACACGCAATATATAGGACCATACAACTGCTGCATGGGACCATACCCACCCTGCACCACGCATGTGTACTGCCAGAGCCCAGGTATGTGTGCCAAGGTGGATGGGGCTCATTCACGATGTGTCACTGTGTATGAGAAGAGCCATGGGAGCTCATCATCATGGGACATGGCTTGGTCACACACAGAGCTCAGGGCATTTGCTGGAGGAAGATGTGCAGCATAATGCCCTGGATGCCATGGCTAAATTAGAGCAGCACCATGGCTGCATGGCTTCCCTCTCCCCAGCTGCTGTCCACACAGATCGGTAGGAAATGGTCAAGAAGAGGGATGAGGAGCTTGTCTGGACAGGAGTTGTAGTGTGTTGACCCGACCCTTTTCCACATCTCTCCAGACCATCAGCCTTGCCTGATGCAAGGCACATTTTTGTCCTGGAAAACCTGAGGGATTCCGTGATATATATACCAAGATGATTATATGAAGCGGATGCCTTTTCATGCACCTGGGAAAGCAGAAAAATCCTGTAGGTGCAGAGACAGACAATTCTGCTCAGTTCATTACTCCAGGTGGTTCTTACTCAAATGCTGCCTGGGCGTCTCCAACCATGAGCGTGTCCCTGCAGGACGTTCAAGGAAAACTGATAGCAATTGGGCATTTCTGGCCTAGGCCATGGGTCATGCCATTGCTGGAGGAACACTCTGTTCTTCGGGCTGGCCTCATGCAGTCTTTTTGCCCTTTTGGCTATCAGGGATGGCACTGAGGCTTGAAGGTGGGCCAGCTCAGCAGGCAACAGGCTCCAGTCTCAATTCAGCTCAAACAAGCAATGAATTCACCCATGCAAAGTGGCCCATATCCTTCAAGGGCACAGAGTTCGCTTGCCATGGAAAGCTGTAACTTTAACAAAAGTTTTCTTTCTCTGAGCTGTGACACAATCATTGGAGTTAAATAAATCTGTCATGCACAAAGCAAACCGCACTGAAAAGCGTCCTCTCCCACTGCAGCTGGAAGAAAATGGTGCACTTTGGAAAGTGTTGAAAAATAATTTTTCATTCCCTTGTGTTCACTCTTCCCTCCTGTTGCATCCTCAT
This sequence comes from Numida meleagris, assembly GCF_002078875.1. NCBI lineage: Eukaryota > Metazoa > Chordata > Aves > Galliformes > Numididae > Numida > Numida meleagris. The sequence goes on along the minus strand of NC_034428.1, from coordinate 6,417,290 downwards.
TTTGCTCGCTCATTCAGGAGCCCGCACAAGGTCCTGAATTTCTAATTGGAACAAAAAAGCAGGGGGGGAATAAACCCATTCAGAGCTTCTATTCTTCGTGACCAAAAGGCGAAGGTCCCTTGCAGGTCACTTTTAAATGTGTCTGTCTAGAGGCAAAGAGATTCAAAGAGCGTTTATCATCCTTCTTATTCACCCCCTCTGTTGTCCACAGCAACCCAGAGACATTTTCCTTCTCGTTATGTGGTCATGGCTACAAAGCTGCCTCTGCTTGCCGCCACGCATCACTGACATGGCACTTTGCATACTGCTCCTGCAGTACTGGTGGTGACACACAAGGTGGAAGGAGCCCACAGTGACTTGTCTTGGATCTCATCTGGGCACTGAAATTTGGGCCGTGGTGGGAGCAGCCAGCTGGAACTCCAAAAACGGTGTTTCAGAAGGAGCTGTGAGTTCAGGTTTCAGCCATTTGGATGTGTGTGAAAGTGTCAGCATAGTCCTGTGAGATATTTCCAAGGTAAAATGTCTAATTTCAGAAGTGCTGGAGTATTTCATTAGACAGCCTTGAAACAAAACTCTTTTCCTATTTTCTTAGGGTATTTTTATTTAAGGAATGAGTCAAAGCAGAAGAACATGAGGCTAAGCAAAAACATTGGGACTCCCAAAGGAAAGGGTTCCTTTTGGGTCAAGAGGAGAAACGACTCAAGAGAAAGCTCTTTGCCCTGGGAGGTGGTGGGGTCACCGTCCCTGGAGGTGTTCAAGAACTGTGGAGATGTGGCACTGAGGGATGTGGTCACTGGGCATGGTGGGGTGTGTTGGGGTTGGACTGGATGATCTTAGAGGTCTTTTCCAACCTTAATGATTCAATGGCTCTATGATGTTTCTGATCCCTAGGCTTGGTCCCCAGCCCCAAGCACTCGGTTCACCTAAGCATGGGCTGAGCACAGGGAAGAACCTCCTGGCGTGGAGATCAGCAGAATCATGGCAAACGGGACTGGAGGGGCAGTGAGGAATAGGCAAAGAGAGAACTGTGGGAAATGGTATGGTATGAGTGGTGCAAAGGAGGACATGGTGGGAGAGGGAGAGGTAAAACACAGAAGCAAGGGTTGGAAGAAGCTGGTTTGGAGGTTTTGGTGTTCCCTCCCTGTTAGCCTGGGCACTTTTGCTGGGAAAAGGACCCCATGTGCCATCCAGGGGTCAGATCCATGAGGCTGGTTGAATTTTAGTGACGTTCAGGAAATGAGTTCTGTGCTGTGGGAAGAGCAGAGCATAAAGCCCAGCTATATGGCCTAGAGCCTGGGAAGATGGGCAGCCATGTCCCTGTTGGTCTGTTGAGACAGACAGGACCCAAGGGAGGCACAAAGGGAGTTGCTGGGTGTTCTATCCCAATGGCTCAACATCTGCAAGTCCTCATGTCCAGAATGCTGATGTGGGACTGAGTCTCTCTCTTCTTTGGGACATCTGTTGGCTGCTTGGTCATCCTCTTTGCACACCACTAGGAACAGTCTGACCTCATCTCCTGCTCCCGTGGTATCCCTTGCAGCCTCATGTCCCTTCACATACAGCGTCAGGCCACCGTTGTTCACACCAACCAACGCAGCATTACCACATCTCCTCATCCGGGTGGTGCCTTTGAGGTCCCCCATCCCTTTCCAAGCAGGTGTCTGTAAATTAATGAGGTCTAGAGATGGCTGGAGTTATAAATATCTTCTGAGACGATGAATTTTAATCAGGAGTCTCTAATGAGCACACGATGAAATCAAGAATGAGAATGATGGTCCCCAAATGAATCTTCATTAACAATTTAAATGACTGAGGTCTTAATTAAAGGGCTCAGGACTTAGCTAAGGGATTACAGATTGCCCAGGGGGAGAATTCAAAGGCTTCAGGTTCCCTTTTATTACACAAGGTAGCAAGTTTTTAAATGAGATTAAAAATAAATAAATAACAAGGCCATGCTGTTTTATCTATCTTCAACAGTCATTTAATGAACCCTGAGGCTGATATCTGAATGACGGTGATCCTAACCCAACCCAGTGACCTCTGTTAATGGCAGGGAATACCAGTGACCACTGCCTCTCTGTCCTGTTACATCCCTGTTTAGGGACGTGGGCAGTGGGCACTGTTGGAGGTAGGTAAGCGGTTGCACTGAATGACCCTAGGGGTCTTTTCCAACCTTAATGATTCTGTGATTCTATGATGCTCAGAGGTGGATGCATGAGAGAACTATGGGGCAAAGGAGGAGTTTCAGACTGTGGGGCGAAGAAGTGAACATTTGGGAAGATATGTTGGAGCTGGATTTCTTGTCTGTTTGTGCCTAGACAACAGCTTCTGAAGGGATTATTTAATGAGTAATAAGGTCTGAACTCTGAGATGTAGCATCTATGAAGGCCTGGACCTCTTTGGCCCTCCTTCCAGAAATCTCCTAGGAATGTCACGTCACTCAGAACTGTACTAGATGTTTGGAGATGAAGCTGGGCAAGTTTTCAGAGGGCTGAGAAACATAGATGCACAGAATGCTATCCCATGACCTCTGTTTCATTAGGAAACGTGGCTAAAACGGACAGATGCACTTGGAAAGTGAAGACTGAGCCCTTTCCAAAGGCCTGGCTGAGCACAGCCTGCTTCGGAGCCAAGATAAAATGCATTATAAAACCTGCAAAAGCCCATGAACTGGTGTCCTGAGTCGCACCCCAGACTCTAGGTTGGAGACATGCCATGGCTCAGGTGAGGAGTGGAACTGGCTGGGTGACTTGAATGGCCATAGCATGGGCAGTCCTTCCCTAACCCACCAGGTCTTCGTGGACATGGTGCCTTGCACGGCCACTAGAAGAATTCTGGGTCCCAAATGGCTCCATGTAGGGTGGAGGAAGGAGTGGATGCAGTAGGTGTCTTGGCAGAATGAGCAAGACAAAGCAAGTCCTTCCAGGGCATGGAGGCATGTAGGCATAGAGCTGATTTATCCTCCCCATGCTTTGTGCTCTGAGGACTCCTCTCCACTGAGCTGTGTCTCCAGACAGACGCTCGGGTTTCAGTGGAGGTGGGGGAGGCACCAGACCGTTATCTGTCCCAGACGGCAGAGATCTGGTGGGAGGTTCCCTCCCTCATCCCCTCTGCCTTTACAGCTGAGGATCTGGGGGATTTTGGACATCTCCTCTGCAACAGAACGTGTGGGAAGGGCGCACGGCAGACGCCAGTTTTGGGTCTGTGCAAGGGTAGATGCTTGCCTCCCATCCATCATTCCCTAATCAGATGCTGGGGTTGAGGTATTATCTCAGGATCAGGGCTGGTTTTGTTGTGCAAAACAGCCATGGAGATGGCAGGGGGCAGGCATAGCCCAGGGGGTGCGGCTGAGGAGCACGAATGGGGCTTGGGAAAGGATAGAGCGATGTGGTGGTTCTTCCCAGCTCCAGACATCTAATAGCACCCTAAGCTTGGGAAGTCCTTTACAAACTCAGGGAGACTGGCCTTCTCCCAGAGTCTGCAGTGTGCAGATGAGGATAAGATGCCCAGAGATTGCAAAGAGAGGTAGTGGTGCCTCATCCCTGCAGACACCCAAGGTCAGGCTGGAGGGGCTCTGAGCACCTGATGGAGCTGTGGGTTTCCCTGCTCATTGCAGGGGGTTGGGCCAGGTGGCCTTTAAGGTCCCTTCCAACTCAAACCATTCCATGACTGTGATTCTGGGATAAGCGGGGTGATGGAGGCAGAGACCTGACACTAGGCAATACAAATGGATACGCTAGTGATTTCTAAGGGAATATCCCCATTTCTTTTCCTCCTCATGTCCATCTATTCAATTCTCAGTGATCGCATGCCCTTGTGAGATCCTTGTGAGAAAGCAGTCTACGCATTCATGATTTTCAGCGTGATCTTCCTCGTGGGTGCCCTTGACGGGCAGCAGCAAATGGATGCAAACAGGCAGTGACCTCTGGGACATCCCACCAGAGAGAGTAAGGTGGGTTAGATGGGGCTTGGAAGGGGATGTGAGGATCAACCTGGATGCATCTCTATCAGGTAAAGGAGCCCCATGCACCTTATGGTGGACATGGCATCCCCTTAAAGATGCCCCATCCATTTATTTGTGACTCTGCCCCCAGTGCAGTTCCAGGTGCTGAGGGTACTTCATCCACCCCAAGTGCTGCCCACGCTGTTCCCCTTGCAGAAACCCAGCCACCCCGGTGCCCGTGCAGCCCACTGCAACCTGCTGCGACCCGGACCCCAATTCCCACAGCCCTGAGGTGTGAGGGTGACTTCACCAATGCGGGGAAGGGCAGCAGCTGTGGGGCTGGTGGGGGCTTACACCTATCACTCTGTAACTTCTGACGGAGCCTGGATTTGCTGAAATGTTCACTGGATTTTTTCCGGCCCGATGGGACCCATAAATCTGGCTGTGCAGAGGCCATTCTTGCTCCTTCCCTGCGGTGAGCGGGGCTGATATTTTTCTTGGAGGGCGAGACTGGTGCAACCCTCCTTCCAGCACCTGCTGCTACACTCAGAGCCACATTCCTGAGCGGCGGCAGGAACGGGTCCGTCTCCGCCAACAGGCTGGGCTGGGACAACCCGGTCACATCAGGTCCCCTGGAGAGCCATCCATGCGTGTCATTGACACTGCTCCCACCAATGAGGATCTACAACATCCCATTGCTTTTCTTCCATTTATCCTTCACCAGGCTCTTCCTGCTGAAAGCCAACCGGGACCTGCGGTTGATGTAGAAGTGTGACGGGAATTGCGTGCATATTGGTTGGATGGGGCCCTGGGCAGCTTGATCTGGTCAGGGCAGCCAGCCCGTGACAGGGGTTGGAACGGGATGAGCTATAAGGTCCCCTCCAACCTAAGCTAGCCTATGGTTCTATGATTCTATGAAATACTTTGTTCCCTGTCTGCCTTGAACTGGGGAGCCCAGCACTGGGCCCAGTGCTCCAGGTGTGGCCTCCCCAGGGCAGAGCAGAGGGGAGGAGAACCTCCCTTGCATTGCTGGCCAAACTGTGCAATGCACCCCAGGGTTCAGTTGGCCTTCTTGGCCAGCAGGACACACTGATGGCTCATGGTCACCCTGTTGGTCAATTGTTGGTCAACTGCTGGCCACCAGAACACTCAGGTTGTTCTCCACAGAGCTCCTCTACAGAGGATAAGTGGGAGAGCTCGAGAGAGGAAAATGAGAGCAGAAAGTGCCCCCCGTACCCGTCCAGCCTGCAGCTCAGTCAGGAGGTGGCTGGGATTTGTTCTCAGCTGTGAGCAGTGAGGGGTAGGCAGAAGCCCTGTGGCTTTCCCGGTGCCAGGCCTGGCCTCCCCTTATTGCTGTGCTTGTGCAAGGCTGTGTCCTGTGTCTGAGAGAGCGTGGTTGTGCCTGTGTGAGTGGACGTGTCATCCTCAAACTGTTGAGAGTGCACTCGATCCCACTGCTGATGTCACTGATGAAGATGTTAAAGAGCACTGGTCCCAGCAGTGATCCCAGAGGGATACTGCTCATCACCAATCTCCACCCAGACATTGAGCCATTGACCACCACTCTCTGGGTATGATCTCACAACCAGTTCTTCATCCATTGAAAAATCCACCCATCAAATCCATATCTTTCCAATTCAGAGAGAAGGATGTGGATAAGATCCCCTCTCAGCCAGGTGAGGAGAGCAGGGCTGGAGGGGACTGGAGTGCCATGTGCACCCAGACTGGCGTTTCACAGCAGCTGGAAGTGCTGCTTGCTGTTTGCTTCCTTTCTTTCACCACTTCCAGATAATCAAAAAAACCAAACCAAACCAAACCAAAACCAACCCCCAGAAATCCCACCTGAAATCTCTGAAAACAGTGAGGTTAAAAGAAAGAAAGAAAGAAAAAGATCTAGTGAACTTGGAGGGCTTTATTTTCTAAGAATCTGGGATTATCTGGGGAAGGCAGGTGGAGAAGAAGGCCTTTGCTTCTGATCCCATTGGGCTGTGGGTACTGTAAGGACAACGTGTTTCTTGGATTCAGCTGGGCACGTCCCAGGCTATGGAGAGCCAAGACTCGGATTTATTCCTGCAGTTTCATATTATCTGAATGTCCCACTGGAACGGCACCAAACCGCAGTGCTGGGAGTTTTGTAACATTATTTTCTACTGCAGTACTTGGGGCTTTCACATCCCTTATCCATCCCGAGCTTCCTGGTACAGTCAAAGGGTGAGATGGGGCGAGAGGTGATGGCCTCAAGTTGCACTAGGGGAGGTTCAGGTTGGATATTAGGAGAAATTTCTTCTTGGAAAGAATGGCTGGGCACTGGAACGGGCTGCCCAAGGAGGTGGTGCAGTCACCGTCCCTGCAGGTGTTCAAGGAACGTGGAGATGTGGCACTGAGGGACGGGGTCAGTGGGCATTGTGGGGGTGGGTTGGAGTCAGACTGGATGATCCTGCAGCCTTTCCAGGAAACCCAGCTGGGGTGTAGTAGCAAGGGGAAGCATGATGGCTGGTTGCTATCTCATGAAGGAGAGTAATGGGACCATAGAATCATTAAGATTGGAAGAAACCATTAAGACCATCCAGTCCAACCCCAACCCACCTCACCATGCCACTAACCATGTCCCCCAGTGCCACATCCCCACAGTTCTTGAATGCCTTGAGAATGTCAAGGTGTGTGCAAGGTGCAGTATCCCCATAGTGGTGCTGACAGGGAGATGGAAGAACTGGGGGTAAGAAGGAATTATTTTTGCATTTTTCAATACAATTTAATAAAGAACCTGTTCTGAAGCAGCAATTATTCTGAACAAGTGCTGTTTTCCTTGGAAATAAAGAGATTTCTTTCAAAATATCCCATTTTTATGAAATATCACTTTTCCACTGCCAAGTTTGATTGGGATTTTTTCCAGAATTTACCATTTTTTAAATTTTCCTTTTTCAATCTCAAACCCTCCCAAAAAAACTCCATCAGAGTGAACGAGAAGTGCTGCCCCAGAGCTGTGCACTTGCTGTTGCTGCAATGGTAAAGCTGATACAAGCTGAAAAACCATGAGACTCAGTTGCACTGATCTCTGCAGAGCCCCCGAGGTCCTGAGAAATCATTTTTCTTTCCATCATCTCTGAGAATTGGCTGCTCCCTGCTCTTCCCAGACTGTAATGCAGGGAGGGAGAGGACTCTCCCATACAGGTGGGCTCTGGGTAGTGCCAATGAGGTCTCTTCTAGACCCAGGTGATGCTGGTGCCATGGGGGAACGGAGCACTGAGACCACTGGAGCCATCACTGCCATCACTGGAGCATGGGTTGATGGTTGGTTTAGATATCTTATTGGTCTCCAATCTTAATGGATCCTACAATTCTACAATCACTGACCACCTTCAGGATGAAGAGCCTCCCGCATGACCCTCCCTCAGATTTGGCCTTTTGATTGCTCTGCCAAGGCACATGCATGTTGCCAATGAATGCAGTGATGAGTCACAGAGTGCTGTCCCCACAGGGTGACCCGTCTTCCCTCCCTGCTTCTTCTCCCTTCCTGCTGAGTGCAAAGAACAGAAATGACTCCGCAGCAGCTTGCAGCATTTTTGCAGGCTGACAAGTTGGGGCTGGGGGACCCCCTCCCCCCACAGCCACTGCTCTGTGTAAGTGTTTTATTGTTTGCCTGTTGAGGTGTGAATGAAGTAATGGGCTTTCTCCATCACTTCATCCGTCTCCGGCTGACAGCTTTGCTTAGACACATTGTGCTGTGCTGTATAAACCCTGTCACCTTGCCATCTCCAAACAGACAGCTTCCTCTGGGAAACTGTAATCAAGCCCTCCTGAGCACTCAGCTAGCACTGTCCGCGGCTCGTAAATCACCGCAGCTTTCCTGGAAAATCAGGAGAGAAGATAGACAGACTGACATGGCTGACTGAGCCCCGCTTCTCCTCCGTGCCCCACTCCTCCCCACGTCACCCTCAGTGGTGGTGGGGCTGCCTCGTGCTCCGTGGCCTTCATGCTCAGCAATTCAACGGACAATTCTCTGCCCTTGGTGGTGCTGAAGTCTGTCCTGGCACTAAGCTGCTGTCTCACACGGGCACAGTGAATGTGAGCTGCTGGAGGCTTTGCTTTGACGTGTCCCCAGTTCTTAGCCCCAGGCTGGATGCAGAGCTGCAGAGTGCAGGACAACAATCCCCTCTCACCCTGCTGCCACCCCTCTGCTGATGCAGCCCAGGATGCTGTTGGCCTTCTGTGCTGCCAGCATGCACTCCTGGCTCGTGTCCACAAGGACCTGCAGTCCATCTCCACAGGGCTGTTCTCCCACTCTGTACACATACTTGGGATTGCCCCAACCTGAGCACAGCACCCTGCTCTTGGCCGTGATGAACATCATTAGGGTCACGTGCACGCACTTCTCGAGCCCACCCAGGTCCCTCTGGATGGCATCCCCTCCTTCCGTTGTGTTAACTGCACCGCTCAGCTTGGTGCTATCAGCAAGCTGATGAGAGTGCTCTCGATCCCACTGTCTGTGTCATTGATGAAGGTGTTGAAGAGCACTGGTACCAAGATGGACCCCTGGGGGACACCACTGGTCACCAGCCTCCACCTGGACTTAGAGCCACTGACCACAGCCCTCTGGATGTGCTGCAGCCATCCAACCAATTCCTTATCCACCGAATGGCCCAGCTGATGACGGAGCATGAACTACTGCTGAAGCAGGAGACAAGGGCCAGGCAGGAGCTGGGGCTCTCTGTGAAACACAAGAGGGCTTTATGTCTCCTTTAGGATCCTGCAGCGGTAGGCTGATACTGAGCTGGAGCACGGTGCATTAACCTGGGATTAGGAGAAGAGTAACGATCGCCTGCCCGGCGCTGTCATCCCTCAGCATGACAGATGCTTAAAGACTTCTCCGGCACGACGCACACACCACTGCCCGCGGAGAAGCTGCTGGCAGGGGGAGGAGGGGGAGCCTGGGCCCCGAATCCCCAGCCCCGTTCAGGAAACCATCAGCATGATATGCAGCCCTAATTAGAGGGGAATAAACTTTGCGACGAATTCAAACATAAATTTGCCCTTGCTGATTTCGGGCTGCGCACATGTTCGCGGAGCAGACGGGTTCCCCCAGGACCCCGTACCGAGCTCTGCACTGTCTCTGATTTATAAGGTCCTCTTGGACATGTTAAATATAGTATTAAGTATAATAAATGTAGATCACTTTCCTAAATATTCTGTGATTTATGCCCAGGCTCCTTCCCCTGAGAGCTGGGCTCATAAATCCTCTGTGCAGAGCTGTCGCAGGGGGCACATTTCCTCGGGCGGGTTGGAGAGTTAATAAACGGGAAGGGAGCACCAAGTGTGAAAGGGAGCAGGAGAGAAACGCCGAGCTGGGAGGGTGAGAGGGGATGGGATGGAGGGAGAGAGAGAGGGACGTGCTTAGTGAGCATGGTGGGTATGGGATGTGGTTGGACTCCGTGATCTTAAAGGTCTTTAAACTAAAAGAGGGGAGGTTAAGGTTAGATGTAAGGAGGAAATTCTTTACTCAGAGGTAGTGAGGCCCTGGCACTGCTGCCCAGAGCTGTGAGTGCCCCATCCCTGGTGGTACCCAATGCCATGGATGGGACCCTGAGCTGGTGGGGGGCACCCAGCCCACGGCAGGGCTTGGAACTGGGTGGGCTTTAAGGCCCCTTGCAGCTCAACCATTATGTGATCCAACAATTTAATGGCTGTGGTTGCAGACCTTCCTCCCTTTCCTCTCTCCCATCCCACACCTGGACAGCTCTCTTTTTTCATATTAGCTGTGATCCCCTCCTTTATTTTCCTTCACCCCCTTCTGGCAAAGTCCAGACTCCTGTCCACCAGCCCATGCCTCAACCAGGCCCTCAAAGACCTTCACTGTCCTTTCCCAGTGACTCCATCCTCAATGAGAACATCACCAGCTTGTCACCACAGCCTCTCCCTCCATGGGACTGTAATTTCTGAAGCTATTATCTTTAGCTTGGTCACTGTCTGGGCCATGCCGGGCAGAGAAGGGACTGGGGGCTGAAATTGTGTCCCCTCTGAAAAAGCCTGGCTAATCGATGGGAAAGCAACACTGTGGGCTGGGAAGAGTTGCAAGTTCAGAGGAGGAACCTCTGGGCCAGAAGGGAAGCGGACCTGTTAGAACCATGGAATGGTTGGGTTGGAGGTGACGTTAAAGCCCCCCAGCACCAACCCCTGCCATGGGCTTGTTGCCCCCCACCAGATCAGGTTGCCCAGGGCCCCATCCAACCTGGCTTTGGGCACCTCCAGGGGGGAAAAGAACCTTCCAAAAGCTCTCGAAAGGGAGGAGAGGGAGAAAATATTGCAGCGGAAAAAAAAGCTGCCGATTGGCATCGCTGTGCCCTTTGGAGAAAGGCTCATTTGTGATCACAGACCGTGCTTCCTGAGGAGGACAAGAGGGTGATTTATCGGCAGGAACAAGAGATGGGTCAGGCAGGGAGAGATGCGAAACACGAATTTGGTCAGAGAAAAGATCCTGTCAGCCCTCGGCACAACAAGGGGGGCTGTTGTGGGACGCAGCGGTCCCTTTTGCTGGGATGATCACACCAGTTTGCCTTCTGGTCCGTGCAAGGATAATCTCAGCGTGTGGCTTCATAGCTCCTCAACCACAGTCAAAGCAGGAGGGCTCGAGCGGGGCACGAGGCCAACTCTTTAATGACCGTACTCTGCATTACGGATTTCCAGTAAAAATCCATCATGATTAACGCATTGCATTTGTCACAGCCTAGACTTTCATGACAAAAAACATGACTTTTTGGGTTTTCTCACAACAAGTCATGTTCTTTGTAATCTAATAAGCGCTGCTCCCCCACAGTCCTTTACAAACTCAGCTCTGTTTGGTTCCTGGGTAGTCACAGATGGGAAAATGACCAGAGCTGTGAAACGCTTTCATGCCATTTGTCAAGTTTTATTAAATGGCTTGGAATATTTTCATTACCAAACAAGGGCTTCTCAGTGGGACTGGGGACCCCACATAGGCCCTCCTCAATCTCCGGGGTTTTTTGTGTGTTTTGTGTGACTCTTCCTCCCTGCTCTGCCCCTACAAACAGGCAGCTTTAGTGAGAATCTGAGATTTCTCAGCAGCCTTAGGGGAAGCCTTGAGGAGCATTGTGTTCAGTCGTCTGAGGCATTTCAGAGGTCTATGTGCAAAACTGACAACGGACTGTGAGGTACAAAACCCCATTAAGCCATGTCTCCCCCATTGGAAAGAGAGAACAACCACATTGCGCAGGTTTGTTTCCATTGATATTTGGATACTGATGTGGATACTGAGATTCCATTGCGGGCTGTATTGGTGACAGGTGGACGGTTGGACTGGATGATCTTAGAGGTCTTTTCCAATCTTAATGATTCTGTGATTCTGTACCAGCAGGCGCATAAGAAGCTCTCAAAGATGAGGATGAGAGGAGCAGGTCACATCACTACTGTAACATATCTCTTGCCCTCCATCCCTAGCCATCTCCTCATTATGTCATGCTGTTTCATGCCATACTATGCCCATCCCATGCCATCTCGTCCCACGCCATCCCATGCAGTGCCATCCCATCCTACCCTGTCTTATCTCACCCTATCTCATCTAACATTTCTCAATGCTGCCTCCTTGTTCACGGCTTGCAATTAGATTATAGAGTCAGCACAAGGACCTTATAATGGAATCATAGAATCATAGAACAGTTTGAGTTGGAAGGGATCCTTAAAGGTCCAACCCCCCTGCAATGAACAGAGACACTCACAACTCGACCAGCTGTAGATGGAGAATGTATCCTGTGCAGCCAGAGCATCTCTTGGTTAGAATCATAACAATTTTGCAGACTGAGGAAGAATGAGAAATGCTGGCAGTTGATATAAACTATAAAGCAAAGTGCTGGACCCTAAGCACAATATATATGTGACCAGAGGGTATTTCTGATCTATGCCACAGGAAGCCCATAAACAGTCTAGCTATTTATTGCAGAAATTGCAGGGATTCTGCAAAGAATGTCAAGAATGATGAAGGCTTGGGAAGCCCTTCTGTGAAGAGGATTGGAAAGGCTTTCCTCTACCAGTGGAGATGAATGAGAGCAAAGAAGTCCGTCAACAAATGCAGCGTTTGGAGAGGAGGGATGAGACACACCAGCCTCCACCTCCCACACCAACCTTTGGGATTATAGGGTGGCCAGAGGGGCTGCTTCCATCCAGCTTTGTGATGGACACGATCCCACTGCTGGAAGCTGTAGAAAGTGGATGAATGCTCAGTGTATTCAATGACACTCATTTACCCCATAATTTTGGCAGTACCTGGAAGGCTGGGGCTCTGCCTTTTGTATGAAACTCAACATTAACCACAAAATCAATAGCCTATAACCTTGATCAAGAAATTAAGGTCTGTAACACAGCGTCCTCTAACTCTCAAGGACCAGAAGTGTGATTTGGATAACACAACATCATGCCCAGAGCCAACAGAAATGAGCATGCTGCCAGGGAGTTTGTTTGGGGGATGCTGTTTGAGCTATATGACGGGATTACCTATCTAGAAACAATGTTTTCCTCTTTGTGAGCCTCAAAGCTGTCATCATATGGAGTGTGCATTCCTTGGCATGGCAGAGATATACCCTCCAGCCTCATCTGTGAATAAGGGAGAAATATTTGGATTTTATGGAAGTCTGTGTAGGTTGGAAGATGGGACCTGGGGCCTGCAGACTGGTTTGGTTAGAAGAAACTAGTAAGGAAAGTCAGGTTGACCCCTCAGTCCAATGTATTTGTTTGTACTACAGGTGTCAATCTCTGATCACCTGTACATGAAGAGAATCCAAGCAAAACCAGGGAATGGTATTGCTCATGGTATGGTTGTGGGAGATGGACAGGGAAAGAAAGAACCAAGTACTCTGTTAGACCTTTTGGGTCACATGTTCTTGCTGAAACAGATGCTGGGAACATTGCCCAGCTGCAGAGATCATGGAGTCAAAGACCTGAGACGCTGAAAGATCTGAGGCCATGTCCAGCCTCCCTTGCTGCTGCCTGCAGTAGGGATGGATCTCCAAGGTCAGTGAATTGTGCTATACGTTGTACTCTATCCAAGCACCTTACATTTTATGACCTGCCCTCTTGCCTTGGAAGGTGGTCCCAGAAATGTGCAGTTACAGCAAGTGGTCTTTTGCCTTATTCAGTGCAGGTCCCAACACTCATTGAGTTTCTCATCAGCTCAACATTCTGGTTTGGTGCATCATGCACAGCTTCCCTGCTGCCACAGCATATCCTATTGCCATGTAAGGCTTCATTTTTTTTAACCTTTTTTCTTTTTTTAAACTCCTGTTTCATGCTCAGCGACGGCACTGAAAAACACAGTCATTTCTGTGGGACATGAGTTCTTCCATCTGGTTTGAGGAGGGTGGGTATATTCTTGGAAAGGATGCATCTGAAAGCTGTTTGAAGGGGCTGCGTGCAAGAGAAAAGAGAAATTTCCTGCACCAGGACAATGATGCCTGGGGGTGGAAATACTGCTGGAAACACAGGATCACAGTAGAGCTGGTGGAAGAGGTGTCAGGGGTCTCCAGGCCAGTATCCTACCAGCAGCAGGGCTATCTTCAACTCTCTCTAAGGGTGGCTGTGTCCTGGAAACCCCATGGACAGAGGTCCTATACCTCTATGAAGATCTGTCCCAAAGCTGCAACACCCTCCTGGGCAAGGAGAGCTTTTCCTGTGCTGATGAGGGCTGTATCCACCCCACCTACAGCTGGGGCAGACCAGAATCAAATATTTGCTCAAGTGAATGACATATCTCAGAGACAGAGATTGCTCAGGGATAGGGCAAATCCATACAGTGCCTGGGCTTGGTCAAAACTCAGAGGAGACCCTGGATCAAGATGCTGAGCACTGGCCCCTGTATATCCATGTGGAAGGCTCCCAGAGACCTCGTAGCTGCCACTTGTGTGAGCAGAGGTGATTTATGCTGACTTTTCATTTTGTTGTTGAGTAACTTGGAAATCAGCATGGTTTCATTGTGAGCCTCGCTAACGGCCCGAGGTTATCACAACAGCTATAAATCCCCCACGATTCTGGATGGGAAATCTCATTATTTCTCCTCTCTCCTCCCCTCCCTGGGCCACGAGACCTGGCAGAGCCACAGGAGAGAGGAATTGATTCAATCCAGCTCCGGCTAAAGTGATCAACCATGAATCATCATCTCCTGGAGACCCTCTCCTTTGCTGAGCCTCTGAAGCCGTGCTGGCTGCTCCATCAGTTCAGGCACTGAGGTTGGGCTGTAGCAGAGAATAAGTTGGGACATATTATACCCTAAGAAGGAGAGAGGTGGAAACCCTCGTTCTTTTGTCTGCTACAGCCATTGATTCAGCAAAGGATTCCTGTTCCCAAGGCACTAGGTTGGCACAGCCCACTCCAAGATGTCCCTCTGGGCATGGAGGTCCTGCTGTCAGGACTTGTCCCCACTGGAAGGCTGGATGATGGATAAATCCTGCACCTGTGGGGCAGTTTTCCTGTTTGTCCTCAGTTGTCATGGTTTTGGATGGGACAGAGTTAATTTTCTTCAGAGTGGTGGCATGTTTTGGATTTAGGAGAAAAACAATGGTGATAACACACTGCTGTTTTAGTTGTTGCCGAGCAGAGCTTCCACTAAGTCAAGGACTTTTTGGCTTCTTGTACTGCCCTGCCAGTGAGGAGGCTTTGGAGACGCAAGGACCTGGGAGGGAACACAGCCAGGAACTGACCCAAAATGGCCAAAGGGATACTCCATACCATATGCTGCCATACAGAACTATAAAACTGGGGGGGAGCTGGCTGGGGCGGGGGGACCTGCTCCTTTGGGACTGGTTGGGCATCACTTGGTAGGCATCAGCCCAGGGGGATCATATGGTTTACGACCTCTGCTTGCCCCTGGCAGCCCTCTGGAAAAGCCAGGGGTGTCCATGTAAATCCTCCTTAGCTGGTACAGCTTGTACTAACTGCTGCTAACTGCCCCCAACCTCTGTGCCCCACTGCTGCCACGTACCGCATGCACCAGGAGACAGTGACAGCGGAGGGCACAGCTCCAGATGAGTGTATCATGATGGCTTTATAATATATTCCAGACTCCTCTTCTCTTCTCTGCAGTGCCCTATCACTTCTCTGTCTTTTTGTTTTTCATTTGAACACAGAGCACAGATCTTCGTGCGCTATTTTTGTGAGGAGCTCCGTCACTTCATTCATATGTTCCTACTCAAGTCCTGGATGCATCAGTGGGTGCCAGTGAGTCCAAGTCATCCCACTTCTTCTGACACCACTACTGCTCCTTTTGTAACCTGAAATGGGCAGATCCGGAGTACCTGACAGCATCCCCTGTGGTCCTGAGCTGTTTGAAGAAAGCACTTGGCTTCCCATTGCTACTTTTTGCCACCACTCCCTTTTTCTCTTCCCCAGGCTTTCAACTTCTCACAAACATCAGATTTTATATAATTTTACGTATTTTCATTGTTTTTTTTCCTTCTTCTTTCTTCTTTTATAACTTTTTTTCCCTGCCATTTGCTCTGATGAAATCCCACCCTAATTCCCTTGTTACGTAATCCCTGGCACGCTTTACACTTGCTTCCATGGTCTTTGCTAAGGCTGGATATCCTTTTTTTTTTTTTTCCCCCCCCCCTAAAGGAGCCCATTCAACTCAAATACATGATGAAATCTCATCATTTAATCAAATGCTGTTGATTTTCTTTCCCACGCGGGCCTTTCTGCTTTTCCTCTTAGGATATGCAATCTTCAGATCCTCACTGATGGGCACACACGTGGCTTCCATATCAAAGTAGCGGCCTGAAATGAATTTGCCTTTAGGGCTCTTTAAATGAACTCTCCTCATTTATTTATTTTGAAGTCCCACTTTCAGACATTGAGCGGTTCTGGAGACAGCACTTCCCCAAGGGACTCTGGCTAATTGCATTGCGTTAATAGCTCACCACTGGCAGCTTCTTGAACTAAAACCTCCATCTGACTTCGGAGTAAGTGCAGAAATGACAAGATATCTATTAAAAACAAAGCCCCAAACAATTAAACAACTCATGCAGTAGTCATAACTCCATGTATTACTGTCTGGCTCGGATCAGTCACCCCTGCCTGAACTGGAAACCTAACAGCTCTTACTGTGATTGAATCATAGAAGCATAGAATTGTTAAGGTTGGAAAACACCTCTAAATTCATCCAGTCCAACCCCAGCCCACCCCCACCATGCCCATTGACCAGGTCCCTCAGTGCCACATCTCCATGGTTCTTGAACACCTCCAGGGACGGTGACCCCACCGCCTCCCTGGGCAGCCTATGCCAATGCATCACCACTCTTTCTGAGAAGAAATTTTCCCTAATATCCAACCTGAACCTTCCCTGGTGCAACTTAAAGCCATCACCTCTTGTCCTGTTGCTGTTACCTGGGAGAAGAATCCAACTCCCAGCTTGCTACACCCTCCTTTCAGGGAGTTGTGGTTATTTGTGGAAGAAATGTCCCTTTTGGCAACAGTCACTACAATCAGTTCTGAGAGACACAGATGTTTAGTTATGAATGTAAGTTATTTTGTCAGATGGGTTCTGGATTTCTTGACTCTATGGGGCCCTGGGCAGCCTGAGCTGGTCGAGAGTAACCAGCCAACAGCAGGGGCTGTATCTGGATGAGCATTAAGGTCCCTTCTGACCTAAGCCATCCTATGATTCTATGACTTATAGGTCCAAACCAAAGACACGTAAGTGAGGCTTGATCCATATATCCCCCAAATAATGTTAAATGCCAAACTCTTCAAACTTGCAAGCACAATGAGTTGCAGATCTGGGGTGCAATGTGTGCAGGAGTACCCCTTATGAAAATATCTTCTTCATTATATATCTCCTTAAAAAATCCCCTTGAAAACAGCATCTGCATCCAGCATCCATGCAGAGGTGCTCGGAGCCCCAGAGCTCCCGGCTGGGACTGCAGGCCTTGTTGCAGGCCCTGCCAGCTGCAGCCAGAGCCAGAATTCCTCAGCTGATGAAAAGCCCTAATTCAGCCGCCTGCGGCCGACTACCTGACACCTTCCCCTGCACAAAGAGGGCTTTCTGCACCCCACAGCCGGGGAAGCGGTGGGCACAGAGAGCTTTCCCTTGCCTAGAGAGGTCACAGAACCCACATCCTGCACACAGCCCGAACAAAACTCGCTTGTCTGGGGGTGCGCGACCTGGGCAGGCCTCACGGCTGAGGCTCCAGGCCTGACATCTGCAGGTTGCGTTGAGTTCCCAGGCCTTGCTCGCGTCACCAGGATGGCAAATCCCAGCCTGCAGAGGCTTTAGGATCAGCAGTGCCCATGGTTGGGCTCTGAGCTCCTTATTGAGGTCTGTGATGGGGCCTGCACCCCAAGCGCGGGTGATTGCACTGAGACGGCCACGCTGGTGGGTCAATGGGGTGTGATGATCCCAGCGCTGAAGCAGGGTCTGTGATGGATGGAGGGTAGCTCATTTAGGGAGTTATCCGCTGGGGAAGTGATGGCGAGGCTGTTAGTCTTTGTATTATCTTCTTTGCTCTTCCTGTTCCCCCAGAGAGCCAGAGTTGGAAGTGGTCCACTAAAGCTCCCCAACCCACCAGTGCATAAATGCAGACAACACTGCGTGACACAGACCCTGCAGGACATAAATTTCTCTGCTCGGAGATCCTGCACCATTTCTGCTTTTCATCCAGGGACTGTCAAACGCAACGGACATAAACCATCGAGGAGGAGAGGACCAGATCTCAGGGCTCCCTTGATGCAGCTGAGAGCCAAAACCTCTAGACTACAGCCAGGGCTTCCCATGCCTGCTCTGTGTCTGTGCCTTTGAGCCTCTCCCCAGCTCACAAGCAGTCTCCTGGGCTGATGCTCCAGTGCTGGATGATGGGAAGCTGCCTGGGCCCCTACCCAGCTTCCCTGCTACCTACAGAGGGAACCCAGCCTTGCAAATCCTCATCTTTCCCGGTTCATTGCCGGGGACTTGGACTAGATGACCTTTAAATGTCCCTTCCAACTCAAATGATTCTATGATTCTACCATTCATCCTTGCCAGTCAGGTGTCCAGCACACCTCAGACACTTCCCAAAGAGGCTCAGACCATTAAGAGACACTGGGGAGATGCTGGAAGCCTTTGCATTCCTGAATATAAGTCAGATGTGACGTAAAAGTCACAATCCAGGCAGAAACCAAACCCAAGACTGCATTTAGCAAGATGTGCAGAATCCTTTCCTGTCTCCCATAATCACCATTCTGACTTTTTTTTAGCTGTAATGAGTGCTCATGCATTAAGCACACATGGCTTAAAAAACCCCGATCTATTCATAGACTCCTACAATCATTAAGGTGGGGAAAGACCACTAAGATCATCCAGTTCAACCCCAACCCATCCCACCAGGCCCACTAACCACGTCCCTCAGTGCCACATCTCCACGGTTCTTGAACACCTCCAGTAATGGTAACTTTTCTACAAAAGGGTAAATGTGCCATATACCTATCTTAGGTTATTACTCACATTTCCAAAGAAACACTTAGGAAGGGAAGCAATAAATTGCTCTGAGTTTCTGTTCAAGGGATAAAATGCTGAAGTCCTGCTCTGGAGCTTGTAAAGCATGATCAGGATATCCCCATGTGAGCTGCAAGCAGTTCTCCATTGCAGAGGGTGCCTCTGGGGAAGAGAGCTACCAGTGCTCTTAGCGGGATCCACTTGGAGGTGGCCAGCAGACATCTCCCCACCTCCTTCCTTTCCTTCCGCATCTCAGCAATTCCTCTCTCAGCTCGTTCTCTCTTCTGCTTGGAGCTTCCCCATGGAGATGCTATAAACAGGATATGGGCTCTCTGGAAATCTGAAGCGAGCAGGAGCGGCTGAAGGTATTTAATAGTATCCCTGCAGTAAACAAGGATAAAGGGGGATCAGCTGTATGGAGCAGAGAGTCGGTATCAGATGCGGTTGCTCTGCCATGCTATTTACTGAAACAGGAAACAAATATTTTTTTGGCTTTTGCCAAAGAAAGATTTCCTTAAAAATGTGTTAATATTAGAATTGAAAACGTAGCTTTTAAACATGTTAAGTGGCCACATTTGCTGGGGTTTTATTTACTATATAAAGGTTAACATTGGTCTGTTTATCCTACGGACGAGATTTCCAGCAAATTGCAAGAAGGGTCATATAACAGTCAGCTCCCGCTTGCCTTAGCTTATTTGCCAGAGCCAAATCCCCAGAGCCTGAAAAGCTGGGGCAGAGGGAAGGGATAGTCCAAAGGACACTGAGAACTGGAGAAAAGAAATAACAGAGAAATAACAGGTTGCCCAGAGAGGCGGTGGATGCCCCATCCCTGGAGACACCCAAGGCTGGATGGGGCTCTGAGAACCTGATGGAGCTGTGGGTGTCCCTGCTCACTGCAGGGACACTGTTGTCAGCATCATGAAATCCCTACTGAATGGGGAAGTGAAATTCTTCTCTAATGAAGCAGTGCTGGTGCAATCAAGTAACACTCCTAGTTGGAAGTAATGCTTTTGACAAATTATTCGCCCTAATATAGGAAACATCAAAGGATTGAGGTACACAGGATGTTGAATGAGGTAATTTGCTGCTTTTCTGGTCTTAAGCATGATGATTTGCATAGCCTTATTAGCTGGAATCAGCACGACCTTGTGATGTCCTAGCAGAGGACAGGCACGCATGTAGTCAGAGGTCTTGGCTATCAGCGCTACTTGGGGTTCCTGAGATGTGGTCCTGGTAAGTAGTTGTTTAACACCTGGGAACACCTCAGCCACTGGTTTGCATGGTCATTTGTTGAAGTGCTTGGCACCAAAACGTGCCTTGCTGGGTCCTGGCAGCAGTTCCACACTCCACATGTTAAAAGCTGAGCATCTTTGTTGATGGTGGCAGACGGGTATCTGGAGAGGAGGGGAGGCCAAAGCAAACCTGGGCACATCCAGGCAAGGACCAGGCTTTGCATCTGCCACCAAGTGTGATCTGAGCACCTGATGGAGCGGTGGGTGCCCCTGTTCATTGCAGAGGAGTTGGACCAGATGGCCTTTAGGGTCCCTTCCCATTCAAACCATTCTATGATTTCTGGCCTCAGGAGGTAGGGAACCAACCTGTTCAGGCAGGCTGCACTATAGCGGTGAGGAGAAGACAACTTATACAGTTAGATGCCATTAGGTTAACGAGCATTTGTAGCTTCTCTGAGGGATCAATCCAATTTGCAATGAAGAGGGATAGGCTTCTGTCCTCTTTTGGAATAGCAAGTTGGGACTTCCCCCCACTACGTGCAGATGTATCTCCAGATGTCCCCAGGTGTGAGGTCTCTGCAGACCTCCCCACACATTCAGATAAATCCAGACACCAAAATTGTACAAAGAAATGGCCCCTTTGCCCTCTATTACTCTTCCCCTGGAACTTTTGAGGATGGAGACACCTGGCTTGGCAAGCCTGTGTTTTTTTCTGAATCTGGCCAGAAACTGCGTAGTGATGATGTGACCTAAGACAGAGACAGAGTCCTTCTCCTGTCCAGCTGTTGTGACTCTAATGACATGCCCCCTCTTTCTGGTCAATGCCATCTTCACTCAGTTGCTGGAAATGGTGGATTAATAAACCACAGATCAAAAAATGTCGAAGAACATGTGGGCTGGCTGCGCTGGACAGAAGATAATTTCTGGTGAAATCCACAAAACGTCTGGGATTTGTAAATGTTTTCACGATGACTTTGCTCCTCCAAACACTCCCATCTACTGACAAACTCGAGTCATGAATCACTGCGCAAAAGAAAATCTTCCAAGCCCTTGCCTTACTCCTCACCCAGATCTGCTGGACTGGCTTTGATGACACTCAGTGTCTGCTGGAATAAAAAGGCTTTAGAGTCACAGTGAAGAAGATGCTTGGCAGCCCCACAGATGCCATACATAAGTCCCTGGGCAAAGGAAGTGATGACAAACCCAAGTCACAAAATACTCTCCTGCTGATTCATGAACACAGTAGGTGGCCACAATATGTTGGTTACCAGTGCTCAGTCCCTGTGCCAGGGACGGGCACACAGAAATAGCTGATGTGGGGACAGGATATTTTGTCACTCTGTCCATAAGCCCACGTATTCCCATGGTTATCACACTTCCATCCCCTGGTCAGGCCAGGAGAAGATGGAGAAGCGATTTCCAAGCAATTCACCGAAACCCAAGGATCCAAGCATACAGCAATCCCAGCAAGTCCCTTTACATTTCCTCCTAAGTTATCTTCTCTTTCAACAGCAAATACAAGACATTCAGGTCAGGCTGGAGGGGCTCTGAGCACCTGATGGAGCTGTGGGTGTCCCTGTTCACTGCAGGGGAGCTCGACCAGATGGCCTTTAAGGATCCTTCCCAACTCAAATGGTTATTTGATTCTATGATTCTGTGAAACACTGGGAAACTCCAGCTTTCCCTGCTGTTTCCCCTTGCCAATGCTATGGCTTTGTTGAAACCCCTAAGATCCTAGGACTTAAAGATTCACCAGAAGGCCAGTCTGCTATTTCCATCTGATCAAAGCACAAGAAAAGGACAAAACACATCACCGTTTTGTAGCCTAGGATCACCAGAACCCACTCTTTCTACTGAAGAATTCGTCCTGTGTGTTACCAGCATCTTTCTTCTGCCCTAGATCCTACTGTAGGCTCCCGAAGGCTTGACAGCTTTTCAGCACTGGCAATAACTAGCCATGACATGGTAGAAGTGCTCATCATAGGATCATAAGTGTTGGAAAAGACCTCTAAGGTCATCCAGTTCAACCAACACTCTGAAAACAATGTCAGATCTTAGCAGAATGCCTTGTTCTGCATTGGACTGACACACAGACCTCTTGAAATCTTTCAGGGGAGGAAAGCTACCGAGATGTTTTGTTTTGGAAACACCTGCAGTGCAAACAGTTTCCTATTTCTGAAACCAAACTATTCATAACTTCCTGCAAACCTGGAAGCCACCGTTTCCTGCCAGCTGCTCTGGATGTGGCTACGGAGCATGGGAGGGCTGGGAGTTGTGGCTGCCTTGGGGCTGGGTGGGCAAGTGAGCCAGCAGGAAGGTGGGCAGAGCCCAGACAGATACCAGCTTGCACCTCACATGCTCTACAATGCTGCATTCTGCCAAAAAAATATCCACAATTGTGCTCTCATCCACTTCCACCCTCACTTCCGAAGGAGACACGTACCATTTAGCACACTGCAGCACAGCCAGAATGGGTAAGAAATGGGCGGTTTCATTGGAAGTCTGAGCGTGTGGCTCCCACGCCATAAGACCAGGAATGCTCTGCAAGACCTGGAATTCATGCTGTCAGGGCAATGCCACACAATCTGAACAGTAGTACCTTTACGCAGGAAGGCAATGGTGCCTACAGTTCATAGCATGGGCCGATTCTCTTCCCACAAGATCATCATCCACTGTGGAAGACATCAGGGGCATATGTGCCCTTTCTGACTATAAATGCACTCACACCTTCTTCTGCACAGATCTTCCTTCGGTCTATCTGCCAAGGGGTGTCCTCAAAGGAAGTCAGGGATGGAGAGCCAACAGGCTAGGAAGACACAAGGAAACATTTCAAAGTCAGAGGCATAGAAAAAATCTTATAATGTCTTTCACAGAATCATAGAACCATTAAGGTTGGGAAAGACCTCTCAATTCATCCAGTCCAACCCCAATCCATCCCCACCATGCCCACTAATCATGCCACACCTCCACAATTCTTGAACACCTCCAGGGATGGTGACTCCACCACTTTCCTGGGCAGCCTGTGCCAAAGTATCACCACTCCTTCTGAGAAGAAATTTCTCCTGATATCCAACCTGAACCTTCCCTGGTGCAAACTGAGGCCATTTTCTTCATCCTAGAAAATGACTGTCTAATGGCTCTTGGGTGAGCATAATCCTTTAACGGTAGATGCTTCTCGTTATCTGCAGACTCACTCATTTCCTTCTCAGGACTTCTGTGATGTTGAATCACTCGTACTCCCAGGGCTTAACCACTGATGTGGCAACGGGAAAGGTCCTCCCTTCCACCAGAACTGCAGGAGCTCAACTCATGTGCCATATCTTTCTGAAAGGTGGTGTCAGCATTAGAGATCTCATGCTAACAATACTTAGTCCTTGGTGGAAAGGAAGTTGCTTGAGTGGAATTTCCAACCAGAAGGAGGTTTCTAGAAGAGATGGTTTGGGAAATCCCAAGGAGTGTTTGTCATGTGTGGAGACAAGTCTCCCTCAAACAGGTACAGTGCAGTCTGGGGGGGAAGATGTTTATTTTCAGGGGGAGCTGCAATGAAGTTTTCATTCAGTGTTGGAATTAAATTTCACTTTATAATGGAGACTTTAAATATTTCCAGAGCCTGACCTTTTCTGGAGGCTGTTGACTAATTAATGTCTGGTCTGCTATTCTTCAAACTTTCCACATAGTTCAACTTGTTGCCAGCTGCTTTCAAACACATTTTTCAAGAAATTAAGTTGTAATTAAGTATAGTTATTAATGACTGTTTTTCCTGCTTTTCCCATTGGGTTTGCAGCCTACTTTGTTCCATGAGGCTGAAAAGATGGTCAATATTTCATGGGGGTGAGTGAAGGAATGTCTAATATGATCTCTGACATGTTGGTTTGACTCAGCTCCAACTCCGTAACACATTGCGGTGACCACCAAACTGTGCAGGAGAAACCTGGGTCAAAGTAGAGTTCCTGTGTGTGAGCTGGGGCAGGGACCTCCTTCATCCCTGGAGATCCTGTCCACTGGGGACGTTTTTGATCAGCACCGATCAAGGCCAGGTAGGACAGGACCCTGGACAGCCTGATCTGGTGGGGGACAACCAGCACACAGCATTGGGTTGGAACTGGATGGGCTTTAAGGTCCTTTCCAATCCAAGCCATCCTATGGTTCTATGATCTTTGAAATCCCCTCCAACCCAAGACATCCTATGGTTCTATGATTCTATGGTTGATGCAGATGGGATGATTCCCTGGCTGGTCTTCACCTGGCTCCCCAAGGGATGGAGAGAAGATACAGACCCTGCAGAGTGAGGGGAATCACTTGTGTACTTAAATTCAGGGCATGTTGATCTAGGACCTTTGCAAATAATGTCATCCATTTGTCCACCCTGGACAGGGTCCCTGGAGGAACTGACAGGGAAAGCCACGCGTGAAGGGAGCAGATGGAGCTGGGAGCAGCCAGGAAGGAAAGCAGCACTCCTACGCAGAGCCCAGAAAGGTTTTACACACTCTCCACTCTCCGGTGTCTCTGAGGTCACTCCTTTTGTCAGGCACATGGCAGCAAATCCCCCTCTAAGCCCCAGATCTCAGAGGCATTATAATAATAAAAGCCTGGGCTGAAGCATCTGAGCAAACACATCGGTCGAGCAAGTGTTTTTCCCCAGCCCTGGCCCAGGTTATTCTGGGACCTGGCAGCCCCGAAACATCGTGCGGCACATCATACGGCACAACGCGCTGCCAAGGGTCGGCGGGGCCGTCTGGGGCTGCCGGCAGGTGAGGCAGCCCACCCATGGAGGGCAGCCTGGGCCCCCAGCGCTGCGCTGCATCGCACCTATTTCATTTCCTGACTGGCCTTCAAGCGAGTCCTGGCAGCTCAGGGCAGCCAAGGAGGCAAGGGTGGAGGCAGAGAGATGCTGACAAGTACCACACGTGTGCACCGACATGGGTGCATGCATATGAGTATGCACAGCCCCTTGCCAGAGGGCTGGGATTTACTCAGATGTTTTTTTTCCAGGGTCGTGCCCTTCTTGTTTTGCTTTCTTCCAGTGTCCCATGTGCCATGCATTCCCAGTAGAGCTGTGGGATTGGCAGCGCTTTGGTTGTGGGATGAGCTGCATGCTCACACACCCATTCTGGTCCAGGTGCACACGCATGGCAGACTGCAGAATCATAGAATCATGGAATCATAGAATGGCTTGAGTTGGAAGGGACCCTTAAAGGTCACCTGCTCCAACCCCCCTGCAATAAGCAGGGGCACCCACAGCTCCATCATGTGCTCAGAGCCCTGTCCAGTCTGACCTTGAGTGTATCCAGGGAAGGGGCACCACCTCCTCTCTGGGCAACCCGTGCCAGTGCTTCACCACTGATAGGATGGGAAGAGACTGGAAAAGAGCCACCAATGGAGGAGCATAGAGAGAGGTGGGGCTTGGCCTTGCTCAGGCTCTATGTATCTCCCTCCTGGGCAGCCTATGGCCATTCCCAGAACTGGAGCAAGGCTGGCTTCTCAGAAAGGATGAACAACAGCCATGTTTCATCGTCTCAGCTGCTAGGAAGGACGGAGCAGAGCCAAAAATCCACGAGAAAAAAATGTTATGCAAAATTGTTCATCTGTTACTGATTGGGAGGCTGAGAGCTCAATTCAAACCACCCAATAAAACCGGCTTGGACGAGAATTTCCTGAATCCCAGATTAAGTGAATAAAGATGTTTCAGGAGTTCAGGGCCACAGTTGGGTGGTTTGCGCACAATTTGCTGTTGGTTTCACCCTTTGTTGCTTAATGAAGAACAGAAGGAGGATCTCCCATCTCATTCAACCAAGGCAAAAATTATTTCTTGTAAATTTAAATTAATTTCCTGTTGCAGGGCTGGCTCTGTTTATCCGATCTACACAGAGGCACCATCTTGGATTGCAGCTCCTTCTGCTCAGTGCAAGACGCCCTTCCCCTTGGGGACTGCATCGTTCCCAAGCCTGTGGCACTGGGTCAACATGGCTGGGTTTGTACAAGTGCAGCTCAGAGACTGAAAAACTATGGTAAGAAATACTTCGAAAGCCATTTCTGGAATAAATCCCGCAATTCTGTCCCCCTTGACTCATTGAGGGAGCTGGTTCTTCCTCTTCATACATCACTTCATCCCATCAAACACCTCACTACTACCAAACCCTAGCAGAGACTGGTGGGTATTAAAAATAGCATCACAGGATTCTGCTTTCTTCTTCCCACCAGGGCTGCAGGATGGGCTCACTGGGGACGGAGGGGACTCCCCACCCTCATGGAGAGCTGCTCAAGCAGGTGGGCTGCGCAACCCAAAGTTTCACTTATTTTAATAATCCTCTTATTCAACAAAAGGGAAAGAAGTAAAGCATATGCACTGAGGTCTTTTGGAAGCTTCCAAGCCATGGCTACATCTCTTGCTCCTGAGGACACAGAACCACAGAATCATTAAGGTTGGAAAAGACCTCTAAGATCATCTAGTCCAATTGCCAACCCACCCCCACAATGCTCACTATGTCCCTCAGTGCCACATCTCCACAGTTCTTGAACACTTCCAGGGATGGTGACTCCACCAACTCCCTGGGCAGCCCATTCCAATGCCTCACCACTCTTTCTGAGAATAATTTTTCCCTAATATCCAACCGGAACCTCCCC
The DNA here is from genome assembly GCF_002078875.1 of Numida meleagris. NCBI lineage: Eukaryota > Metazoa > Chordata > Aves > Galliformes > Numididae > Numida > Numida meleagris. The sequence goes on along the minus strand of NC_034428.1, from coordinate 6,391,027 downwards.
TTGTGCAACTTGAGGCCATCACCTCTCGTCCTATTGCTGTTATCTGGGAGCAGAGGCCAATTCCACCTCATTACAACCTCCTTTTGGGAGCTGTAGACAGCAATGAGGTCTCCATCAGTGTAGATATCTTACTCTCTCCTTCTCTCCTCATTTGTCTTCCATCTTGTTGTTATATGCTGAAGATTTTAAAAGAAAACCCCTCCAGAATATTTCCCTGTGCAAAATTTCTGGGAAAACTTACTTCTTAGGAGGAGTCCAAAGGCTCCAAGGATGAAGAAAGCTATTTGAGGCTTTGGCTCTGGAGCCATCACCACAGCACCATGAAGTGTAGCTTGTCTAGATGGTATCCCGGCAAAATAAAACATGAACTGTCAGCAGGAACGTGATGGGTATGAACACCAAGGAGAGACGTGCTTTCAGAGGGCCCCACGGGAGGATCAGCAAGAGTAATGGGATGTATGTGAGCAACAGCATATTTAGGCAGAATATCAGGAAACGTTTCCATCTCAGCTATTAGTTTTATTAGGAAAAGTCTCCCGTGGGAAACTGGAAGCTGCATCACTTGACTCACTCCAAGCTAAGCACTAGATAACATGAAGCAGAGAACAGGCGTGTATTGGCGGGGGCAGATGGCCCAGATGACCTAATGGTCTTTTCCATCACTCCGATTACAATCTCGCCTGGGTAGAGGCTCTCTGTTTGTCTCCATCTGACTCAGGGCAATGACAGGCTGGAGAATAACTTGTGAGTTTGTTCCAGTGTTGATTTCCAGTTTCTTCATCTGAGGTTGCTGGGTAAAAAAGATAGGCTGCAGTGTGACCTCAGATGGAGCGACAGTATTTCCCAGTCCTCTTGCCAGGACTGTGCTGGGGGCTGTAGTGTGGCATGGCATTCCTGGGCCCCAAAGGTCCTTGTTCAGAAATTGTTGCTTTGCTAAGGAGAGGGGGAAATACCGATACTGAAGGATAGAAAATCTAAAAGAGCTTCTCCTTGGTGCTACTGATTTCCTGCAGAGAGACACTGGAGACATCCAGAGATTCATATTACCCCTAAAGGGCACAAGCAGGTTGATAATTTCTCATCAGAAATGGTGATGCATTGGCAGAGGCTGCCCAGGGAGGTGGTGGAGTCACCATCCCTGGAGGTGTTCAGGAACCATGGAGGTGTAGCACTGAGGGATGTGGTTGGTGGGCATGGTGGGGGTGGGTCAGGGTTTAACTGGATGATCTTAGAGGTCTTTTCCAACCTTAATGATTCTGTTCTATAATGAGGGGCTCACAGGTGGCTCTGGAGCCCATCTGGTTCCTCCTGCTGACATTAAATATATTTCTATGCTCTTTATTAAGGGGCTCCATAACTCCCTATGTCTCATTTCAGAAATATCTGACTTCACATTATAGAACGGGAATGGGTCTCCTGACTGCAAACATTTTCTATCCTGGTTGGAAGTGACTGGGAAGTTGCAAGCACAAGAACTTCATGGGAAAAGTTTGTTTATAGGATTAATGACAGCACAGAGTGACTGCCTGGGATGGGATAAAATCTTATCTAAAGAAAAATACAGATGCATACTTGGTGGCATAGGAAGAAGTCAAGCTGGAGGAGTGAGGGGTATACAGGCACTGGAATACAGGAAAACAGAAACAACCACAGAACGGCCTAGGTTGGAGGGATTTAAAGCCCATCCAGTTCTAAACTCCTGCCATGGGCTGGTTGCCCCCCACCAGATCAGGCTGCCCAGAGCCCCATCCAACCTGGCTGTGAATGCCTAGTGATGCTCCAGTCAACATTTAATGGCTGGTTAGCAACAGATGTGCAGGGCACTCCTGGAATGATGGACCATGGAAAGCAGCACTTCTAGAAAGGGTGTGGGTTTCAACTGAAATTCAGAGAACAGAAATTCCCAGTGCTGCTGCAAGGCTGAATACGATCTTGATATGCACAAGCAGGAAATATCATGGAGGTGGCACAGCTCCTGTGTGTGATTTTAGTGACATCATCACCAAAATGGCACATTCAGGTCTGGCGCTTATGCCTGAGAGTGACCCTGAAAATTTGGAAAGGACTCAGGAAAGAAGTAGCAAATTATCCCAGGGCTAGAAATCATTCTTAGTGAGAGACTAATGGAACACGATCTGTTTAGTTTATCTGGTTTTTAAGAGGTGATTTAATCATGGACTGTGAGAACTGATGTGGGGGAATACTCAGAGCGCACAAGGCTCTTTAAGAGGGCAGACAAAGAAAAAGATCTGGGGTTGGGAAGCAAAGCTGGTGGTTGTTGGGTTAGAGATAAAGTGACTATTTTTAACAGTGGAAATAGCTGACCATTGGAGCAAGGAGCCCAGAGATCTCATAAAAGAAACCCCTTTATTGCACACAGCCCTGAAAAGCAGACTGGCCACTCTTCTGTGAATGAACCTGAAATGACCAGTGGTGGCAAGAGAGAGATGCTCCATCTTCAGCCCATGGTGATGTGGTGGTAAGGCCAGGCTTGATTCCCAGTCACACTGGCAAAGCCAGACAAGAACAAAGCAGTGTTTTCTCTGTGTTCCATCCTACCTGAGGCTGCAAAACTTCTGCTATACAAAGCTCCCTTTTCTGTTCATTTATGTTGATTCTTTCTTCTTTTGGCTCACTGCAGTGCTGCTGGGAGTTACTTCTGCATCTGTTTTTCAGGACAAAACTGGAAATAGACTTCCTAGAAGAAAACACAATATGAGGAAATCACAACCTTGATCTTCTCGCAATGTCTGCTCAAGGACGAGCAGAAGCTGTTGGTGTCCCTATTCATTGCAGGGGAGCTGGACCAGATGGCCTTTATGGAGCCCTTCCAGCTCAAACCATTCTATGATTCTATGGATCTCAGAGCTCTTTGTGTCAATGGGCAGCTCAGATCCACCTCCCTTTCCAAATGCACCTTGCCCAGAAGCTCCTTTTGTCCTGGAGGGTTAGCATATACACTACTGAACATACTCATTTTGGGAGATCCCCCATCTCAGAGGGATCAATATTATATAGTATCTTTGGTGGCTGCGATCATAGAAATTATGCTAGATCACATCTGGAGCAGCAGAAATGTTGGACTCAATGGTCCTTATGGGTCCCTTCCAAATCTGGATATTCTATGATTCCGTGATTCCGTGAGTCTAAGAGTCTTTTATGGGCTGCTTTCAGCCTGGAGGAGCAAGTGGGCTTGCCACTTCTCCAGGCACATTCTGCAGTGTCATAACAACATACGGTTTTTGAATTAGTGAGACCGTCACTCCTGGGATGTGGCATATATCTATCTGATACAACCATTGCTGGGTTATATCAGAAGAATTAGAACATACAAACAGTCCAGCTCTGCCCTAATGGATATGAGACCCTTCTCTATGTGCCATGAGTCTAAGAAGGTCACAGCACTATGAGGATAAAAGGCCAGAGTGGTCAGATGGAACATTGTGTCGGTACGTCTTTGTACCTTAAATGTCCTTCCTCTGATATGAGAGGGTTCAGACAAGCATCAGGGCAGGAACTCTGCATTTGACATTGATGTGACTTAAACTCTGCATTCAGTCAAGTTGGCCACCCCTCTGATCAGCTGCCCAGCAGAAGGGCTGAGACCTTCTAAATGTCTGCCCTGTGAAACTGAGAATACGTGGGGAACTAAGAGATGAAGCCTCCTTCCTATCCCAGCCCAACCCATTTCACCTATCCCTACTGTATGGGAACTGCTGAGTCACGGCCTGAACCACTGATTGAGCACCTGGAGGAAAGACCCAGTCAGCCCTGGGAGCACAGGTGGAGGCAATTCACTGTGTGAGTGGAAGGGCTGGAGCTTGGCTCCGCCTCTCTTAGGTCTCATTGAAGGGCTGACTGCCCCTGAGGAAGGATCTCTTTCTGGAGATCCCTCCTTGGTGGAAGCCTTTCCCTGTGAACCCAGAATCTTCTGATACAGGTGAGCGATCTACTTACCTTCCTTTGTAGCACCTTTTTTGTAACCTTTTTTTCCACCTCTTTTGTAATGCCTTTTCCATCGTGTTGGTCCTTCTGATTGCTACGCCTACTTAGGTAAGCAATTGCTTTCCGTGTATCTTTAACAAGCACTTTCTTCTAATGGGGTACCTGCAGTAAAGTCCGTATTAGTTGGCTGGGAAAGATGCTTTGGCATATGCTGAAGCCTCACACTATGCCTCCAATTCATGACTCAGGTGGGCCATTCTGGAGGAAGGAGCTGAAAGTTGGTGGAGGGCAAGTAAAAATTGTTTGGGTTGCCTTGTAAACTTATGCTGGGTCCCCGGGTGGGGTTCAGGTTACTTAAATTGTGGAAGATTCAGCTGATTTCAGTTTATGGTGTGGCGTGGGCTGGAGGGTGCACATGGTGGTCAGGCTGATGGGGCCTGGTGATGCAGGAATACACTGTGTTCCCTATGCACTGGGGGCTTTGGAAAGGGCTGCCCAGCAGTGGTGGAGCTCCCATCCCTGGAGGCGTCCAGGAGATGCGTGGATGTGACACCAAGGGATGTGTGCTAGTGATGGGACTTGGTAGGTCAGGTTGATGGCTGGACTTGATCTTGAAGGTCTCTTCCAACCTAGATGATCCTAGGCCTGAGGGAATAGGGAATGTCATTGTGTATTTGTTGTCCCAGGTGAAACAAACTAGGGGCATCTACTTGATGCTCTAAGAGGTAGTTTCCTATGACCTCTTTAGTCGCTGTGATATAAAAATGACTCTTTTTCCAAGAGAAAAAGCTAAAATGGAGCTCCTCCCATTTAGAACTTTTGCTGCGAAAACTTCTGTCTCCTACAGGATTTCCTAAACAAATTGAACTTTTACTGGGGATGCCTGGTTGACTCTGAACTCTGTGACACAGATAATCTTCAAGTGAGGCTTTTTTCATTATTATGAACAATTATTGTTATGGGGCTAGGCCTGATGGAGTTCAAGAAGCGTTTGGACACCGCTTTCAGACATAGGGTTTGGATTCTGGGTGGTCCTTTGTGGAGCCAGGGGTTGGACTCAGTGATCCCTTGTGGGTCCCTTCTAACTTGGGATATTCTGTGGTTCTATGCATTTGATCTTGTTCCTGGGCCCCCTTCTGGGTGTCGGTTACTTCTGAGGTTAAGTCATTTTTTGAGGTGATCTGTAATGCTTTCTCCATGTTGTGAGTGGAAGTTGCTCTCATGGACAGGATCCTCAGCCCCATTTCTGAGGTGACCAGTTAGGCGAGTGCTGAATGATGGAAAAATCCTGAAGAACTTAAAGGAGAAAACTGTATCAGGAGAAGGAAAAGGGAAACAGAAGGATGCTGTACTGGGACAAAGTTACGGCCCATCTGGCCTGTGTCCAACAGGGACAGTAGGAGATGCCTTTTTGAGTGAGACAGTCTAAACATCTCATAAATAACACTGACAGACTAGGGTCTAGCCTTCACAGTCTAGGTACGGTAGAGGGTCCACCTCTGCCAGTTCCCTCAGTATTCCATTATGGACTTCCATTTATTAACTGGTCTAATCCCTCTCTAACAGTGCTGACAGCCTCTCGTGGCAGCAAATTCCTAAAGTTTTACTCACTACATGAAGAAATCTTTCCTTTTCTCCATTTTGAAGTGATATCCTACCAGTTCCACCAAGACTCTACTTCTTGTCCATGATTTTGTGTTCACCTGATTCACCACACTGGGGATTTTGCGAATTTCAATTACATCCCTTCCGGTTTCCTCCTCTACAAGATGATGAATCCCAACCTTTTTAGTGCCTCTTACCTCTTAGTATCACAGGATCATTAAGATTGGAGAAGACTGCTAAGATCATCCAGCCGAACTCCAGCCCATCCCCACCATGTCCACTGGTCATGTGGCACTCAGGGGCATGGTGCTGTGGCCACACAGGAGCAGAGGGTGGTGGACGAGGTACCCACCAATATCACAGCTCTGTGATATCTGCATCCCATGTGGGCAGATGCAGGCCCTTGGCTCGGCAGCTCAGCTGTCTCCCTGCAGATCCTGCCCAGTGTGAGTGGGACGCTGACCTCTCCCTGCACGTTGGCTCAGGACAGCTGGACACCACGGTCTGAGTTTTGGGACCTGCTGACTCACGCGTCTGACTCACTCTAAGGCTGAATTTCCATTGCCCCACGCTACTCCCTTCTGCTAACCCTTAAATCCCACCCACCCACAGGGATCCTCTCCCTGTGGCAGGAAGAGCAACATCTTTAGTGAGAGCCAGCAGAGCAGCTGAGAAATGACAAACAAGTTCTTGGTTTGGCTGCAGCATGTACAGAACAGAGTCCTTGTGCACAGCTATTACCTGAACTTACTGCCTTCTTGCTGGGGCAAGGCATGGGAGTCCAGGAGGCCAACTCCAGCCCGTAGTGCCAGGGGAATCCAGGAGGTGGTCCAGGACAGAACTGTGTGTGACTGTCCGTGTTGCCAGCTAAGATGTTAAACAACACTGCTCCCGATACTGACCCCTGAGAAATATCACTTGTTCTTGAGCTCAATAGGAAAGGAGACATCAGAATGAGTATGTGCCAGCCCAGCACTTGTTCCCACAGCACCTGCTAGGTTTGGCCTTAGCCCTGCTCTTCTCCATGAGGTCCAGCTCAGAGATGGTTCCTCCCAGGCTCTGCTGCCTCTGCCTAGAAGGGTGATGGGGACCTGGCTGCTGTTGATTCAGGAACCCAGTCTGACATCACAGTGCATGATGTGGCTAATTTATTGCACCCTGCTATTATGTTGGGCCACTGCAATGAATGGCAATGGAGAGCTGACAGCCTTGGCTGTCTCCAAACTTGTGTGATGTAACAGATGAACATTTCTGTCCAGAGATGATACAGCACTTTTTCTCCCGATTCTGACCCAAATCACACTAAGGTCTCTAAAATTCCACAGAGAGGAAGACCCCTGATTCACAGCTCTCTTCTCAAATGGCTAGTTCAAAAAAAAATGAGTTTTCATTGCTTCTGTTAGCCTGCTGTAACTGCCTCTGCCTTTATACACGTGTTCCAGTCAGGACAGTCTTATCCACACAAACATTTGAGTAACTGTTGCTACAGAGAAGATGTCTGGACTCCTGGCTGTCCTGTCTCCTGAGGGATTACATTCGCCCTTGGGGTGCAGGGTGAGGGTAGGGTGTCCCTCTAGCTCCAGTTGGGAGCTCTGATCTTCAGGGATGGGAAGTTTGGATGTTGCGGTTGAATTTGAAACCACTTACCATGATTGAAACACTTCCTCTTTCTGGAGGTTCCCCATCCCAGGAGATTACTCACTTAATTTCCTTTTAGGACAAGGTTACCCATTTAGTTGACCACGGGAAATGCGCTGATGCAATCTTTCAGTATTTCAGAAAAGCTTTCAATGCTGATTCTTGCAGTATCTGCACCAGAGGGAGGTGGGCATGGAACACGCTCCCCTGGGCAGTGGGAATGGCCTCGAGCTGCCAGAGCTCAGGGACATGGAACCCCTTCTGAAGTGCCTAGGGGAAGAGGAGCAGGCAGCATCACCAGGCTGGTGTACCGTATACCAGGACTGCCACATGGACCCACGCTGTTGACAGAGCCAAAAATAACTCTGACATCTCTACTTAATACTATTTGGAAAAGCCTCCCTCTCCAAAATGGTTAGCTTCCCCAAAGACAGGATCAATATTTGTAAATGCCCTGCCTTCTGTGACCCGGTGATTTATACAAGAACTGGGCTGTCAGGCAGGGTTGCTGCAGCCCCAGCCGGGTCCCCATGCATTAATAGTGTCAGCCAGTGTGCACCAGGGGAGCTAGATGGGGTTCCTGTACCCAGAAGGATGTAGATCAGCTTTCCTCTTCCCAGGAGCATGCCCTCCCCATGTGAAGAGGAGTCTGGACCCTCAGCCTTAGAAATGACCCAAATTTGAGTCAGTAAGGAAAAATGCGGACAAATACTCATTGTGAACTGCGTTTTCTGGGTTGCAATCTTTCAGTCCATGCATTAGTCAGCAAACAGAGTGACTGCCGAGCCCTGATCGCGACAGCTACCATCTCCTACTAGCCAAACTGGCAGCCCCTTTGCCCCCTCTCACCACAGATGGAGTAATGCAGCACGTTTCCTTGGGTGACAAAGGTGATTGTAGTAATTCCTCTCCTTCCTCTCACACCTCCACATCCCTCCACTGCCCCCGTTCACCTGAGTGTGGGTTGTGACAGAGAGCAGACAGAGGTATTGGTCTGGGTTATATTTACCTCCACAGCTCAATCTTTATCACGAGTAACTGTGTCAGCACATGGCAGGGACAAGCAGCTGTGGCACGATGATAGAGAAATGATTACCAGCAACTCCATGCACTGATTTTCCCTGATAAAAGAGCCAGCTATGCAACACCACTTCCCAAAATGTCCTGCCAGGCTTTGGGACTGGGATATTGAAAGGATGGCATGCGGGCTGCTGGTTGGTGGGGATAGGTCCCACCTTGCTGCATGCCAGCCATTAGGACCTCTCCCACTGGGTCTTCACAGACCCCGGGGGCCAGGTCCCAGTCCGCCAGAAATGACCCTTTGGAAGTGTTTGGGGCACTACAGATGAAACCCTCCTCCGTGATGGAGGCCTGGAAGCAGGGCTACTTCCATGCAGGTGTGCAGGGCACAATTCTACTTGTGCGGCTGAGTGATGGAGAACATCAAGCCCTTCTTTCTGCAGCTCAACCCTGCTGCCTGGAAAGAAATCCACGAGCAAAACCATCGTGCTACCTCTGCACTTGGCAACAGTGGAAGTCTTTATCCTCGGCTCCTCCAGCAGAGAAAGCAAAATGTTGTGGTGGGAGCACTGGCATGCAGCAGCCTGTGTGTGCAGGGGGCTGAAAATGGGACTGGCAGGAGGCTCTGCCCTAGCAGGAACATGGTCCATGCAACAACTGGGGTGGGACGTGCGGAGGGACACGTGCCCCAGGGGGTAGTTTGGAGGGAGAGCAGCTAAGTCAGCACGCGAGCACATGGCTGGAGCCCTGCCAGCACCTGCCACCCCTGGAAATAGCTCTTAGAACTGGGTTACAGGCATGGAGTCCCCTTCCCTTGTGTTATTACGCAGCATGTGATACATGAAACATATTGGCTGCGGTCTGTCTTGGGAGAGTTGCGGCAAGGGAGGGAGGGAGATTAATAGGAAAACAAATCAGCACCTAGAAACAGAGCAAACGGACAACTGGAGGGACCCAGACCACCGAGGATGCTGGAACGCTGACAAACCAGTGCACATGTATGGAAGGCAAAACAGGCCATGTGCAGAGCTGGCCACCGGGAGTAAAGATGGGATAATGAAAGAAAAACCCTTTATTATCTAAATGGGAATATGATTTCTGGAAGAACAGACTCTTCAGGCCAGGAATGGTGTATGAAGCACTAGAACAGCTGAGAGAGGTGTTGATGGTTGCTGTCACCAGAGCATGGAGATATTGTTTTTTACCTAAGACATGGGAGAAGAAATAGATACTTGATTCAGGAGCAGGAAAGTCTGCATCAGCATGAGCCTGCTGAGGTAGTAAAGAGGAATGTGTAGGGGAGAAGCTGAGAGAAGCAGATCTAACACAAAGGAAATGTCACAAGACTAACAGTTATGAGAAATGATTGCTAACAAGCAGTAGCTGCTGGTGTTTGAGACATGCTGGCTGAGTGTTGCGTAGAAGACAGAAGGGAATACAGTGGATAGAAAAATGCATTAGTGATAGGAACTGTTCTGTGCTCAGTGCCCTCTGATAGGCAGTGAACCTACCACCTCACCATGGTGCATACACCTAGTGATCCCGGGTCATCATGAAGAAGCCTCTGTTGAGGGGCTTGGGAGATCAGCTCTGAGCCTTTAAGTATGAGTGAGTTGAGCTGGGCATGCCTTGCACCACACATGCATACAAATCTGCAGTCTTTTGGTTTATTAAAGAACCAACAAGGCTGGAAGGAGAGGCTCAAGGGATGCTACAAAGATCCCAACAGGAAGGGGTACTGGAGGTGAGACAGTAATTTGTACGGCAAGGTTGGTGAGATCACAGTCAGTGTGATAGATAGCAGCTACTCCTACAGCACATGAGGGGTGAGTTCCGGGCTACATTTTGGGTGGGGTTTGGATTAAAGGAGGCCAGGCACTAATACTGGGGGACTTAAGGGCTGACATCATGGACAGATGCCTAGGCATGCTGAGCTGGGGATGAAGTCATGCCTGGAGGGGCACCAGGCCTGAACACTGATGCCCAGATGAAGATAAGGGCTATGCTCCATCCTGAAAGGAATCTCCTGAAATTCTGACCTGTCTGAAAGAACAGGAAAAAACCTGATCACATTTAGTAACAGACCCCAGACAAGTGATCCCAGGGATAGCAACCACAGAACCTGGGAACTGGATTTTCTAGAGGTGAATCAAGTCATACACCTGATGGAGAAGCTGAAGATACACTGTGGAAGGTGTGATGTTCTTCAGGGCTTTAGGAAGTCGGTCTGGGTGCGCATAGTTGTGTCAGCAGTCCGCCTCTGAAACAAGAGAAACACAGCAGTGAAACAGCACAAATCAATTTACAGTCCCAGCTTTTTAATGTGAATGTCATCATCTCCAAAAGACCTTATCAGAGTGAGTTTTTTGGTGATTTAGCTGAAGTAACAGGGCAACTTACAGCCTTGGAGTGTGCTGGCATAGGCAAGAGGATGGAGGCAAAAGCACTGACAGAGGCTTCTCTGCTCCCCTGGGAGGAGGGAGGAGGATTGAGGTGGGAGGAAACCTGAAGTTCGGTACATGGAGAGTGCACTTTGCTCAGTACCTCCCAGTGCCTCCTCTGGGACAGCTTGGAGGAATTGTGCATGGTGTTCCGCTCCATTAGTAATTACTTTATGCCAGCACATGTAAATAATTACTCTGGCACAGCTTCTCAGCAGAGTGCTGTGTGCACTCCTCCTGAGCTGTTGTAGCACTGACCCTGGAGCACAGCCTGCTCTGCTGGCTCCCTTGGAGGCTGACAGCGATGAGATTTGTGTTTGCACACAAGTCCTTGCATGAACAGCACTCACAGTATCTGTGCAGGTGAAGCATATCTCCACGTGATCTGACCTTTTATGGTCTGCTTCCTCCCAAGAACTGATTGTGCAATGCGCTCCTCTCCCTAAAATCAGACCTTCAAGAGAAGCTTTGAGGTTAAAAGTGGAAGGGAGAAATGCTTGCAGAAAAAAAAAAAATGAAGACGTAAGAAGTCTCAATTACCTGAACTTTTCTGAGAAAGCTTTTGCCTGAGACAGTGCATTCGTGCCAAAGTTACGTACCCCTGCAAGCAGCAAGGTTTCCAGGGTAAGCCAGAGTCCTGGCAACCTGATGTGCCTCTGCATGGTATGTCAGGAAACAAATCCTTCACCCCACAGATCTGCGTCGTTCCAAATTCCAACAGTGCCCTCAAGCGCTCGAAGGAGAAGCCGCAAGCCAGGGCTTGCTGCCATCCAGACTGCACTGCAGTTGAGAGATTATGAACTGAGAGCGGAAAGATGTGGTTGCATGGCCTTGAGCTTGCTCTGCTACCAGCAAAAGGCACGGAAATCTCTGCTGTACCTGCTGTGCTGAGCCGAAATGGCTGCAGCTCTGTCTTACAGTGTCCCAGCTGTCACCAAGAGACAATCTAAGGGACCTGAGAGAGGCCAAAGCAGATTCAAGGTCTGTGCTGCCTGGAAAAGGCGCGCATATCAAAAGTTGTGACAACAGCAAGGTTTGGCTGTGCCTGCAGGCTCCCTGGTGAGGTGCCTCTGCTCCTGCACTTGTGGGAAGTACCTCACCAGGACCTACAGGACGAGAGTTAAGATGTTTCCAAGAGAAAACAGAGGCTTACTGTGATGGGAACTGAAAAATATGTATTAGGACACTGTTCTTGTCCCTGTTTTCTTGTCCTTTTTCCTCATCTGGGGAGATTATTCTTAGCCTGGAACACAACATTGGCTTAATTTGCAATGCATGGCCCCCAAACTGTTTGAGTGAAGCAGTAAAGAGGACAGAAACAGATGGGGAAGGCTGAGTTCTTCCGAGTCTGTTTTTGTCCCTGTAGCCAGAGAATCATGGGACTGCCCACTCTAACCATCCTCCTTCAGCCCTTGGGGAAAGCCAGTCTGGTTTCTCTAAAGCCGGATCCTTGCTGCTCTCATCCATCAGTTCTCATCATGCTATGGCTCTGTCGTCTCCACAAACTATCCATCACCTCCAAGGCAGGAGGCCGTAGCTGCTCTGTCAGCAGGCTGCCGTCATCCTGTCAGCCCATCTTGAATCAGATATCACCAAATGTGTATTTCAGTTCCAGAGGCTCCGGAGCTGTTTTCAGCCATCCCCTTGTCATATTTTGCTTTGAGCTGGGCAGCAATGGGCATTCAGCTTCCTCCTCTCTGTAATCTCAGTTGAAAAGCTGCTATCCCATGGCAGTTCCGTGCCACCCGCTGCCTGCTCCAGTTGTTCTCTGGAAGTACTGCAGCACAAAGCAGATACCATACAGACAGGCTCACAGACAGCAAGCCAAAAACTCATGCATCACTAGATACCTTCTTAGTGCCAGCCCTGGAAGTTCCTTCCCCATTGGTTAGATCTCAAGGTGGAAGGTGGTCAAGCATCAGAACAGGTTGCCCAGAGAAGTAGTGGAGTCCCCATCCCAGGAGGCATTTAAGAAATGCGTGGCTGTGGCACTATGGGACACGGTTTAGTGGTGGGATTTGGTAGGTCACGTTGGTGGTTCGATGGATGCTCTTGAATATCTTTTCCAGCCTACGTGATTCTGTGATTCTAATGTGATTCTATGAAACTACCAGCAAACGCATTTGTGAGAAAGCTGGAGGAGCTGGAATTGACAGCTCTAACAAAGACAACTTGTTGCATGAGACTGGCAAGGGACTGTAGTCTGAGCAGCTCCTCAAGGAGCCTTTCTCCATAATCCTACAAGAAAACAGCCAAACCTGCCTTTCTTGCATCCTCCAGAAGTGACCTTGAAACCTGCTGCAGCAATGCCATTTGTATCTTAATGGCCCCAAGAGCTGGCTGTGCCATTCACAGCTGAGGATCTCAGCCAAAGGCATTTCCCTGGCAGTGTGCAGAGGCCCCAGAACAGAACAAATCTCATCATGACATTACGAGTTCTTAATTAATACCCATTTGTTTGCAAGATGATCTGCCTGACCACATGCCAGCCCCAGAATTTCATTCGCATCCCCATGGAGAAGGCTTGACAGTAGACAGGACACACAGTCCCAAATCCCTGCCTGCCTGCTGCTCTTTACCAGCTCACACATAGCTTGGTGTCAAAGCTACACAGCTGAGGATGTTATCCCCCTGCCCTATGCATTTATCCAGAAATTAACACTTGCTCATGCAAATGAGTTGGCTCATTAGGTCTTCTTCTCAATCTGTCAATAGATGGCAGCAGATAGCCCTCTCCAGGCATCAAAACACAAACCGCAATACCTGAATTTGCACCCTCTTTTTTTTCCCCTTTCTTTCCTTTCTTTTCCCTTCTCCTTGCCCTTCCTTTCCCTTCCTTTCTCCTTTCCTTCCCTCCATCCCTTCCGTTCTCTTCTTCCTTCCTTTCTGTTCTCCCTTCCCTTCTCCCTTCCTTTTTTTTTTCATGCAAAATGTGGCCAAAACCTTTTTATTCCACCATTTCAGACAAGCCCATTCCAGAGAGCCCTGCCAGCGCTGTGCGCAGAGGACCCTGCAGCTGTCAGGTGCGCAAGCTGGCACTGTGCAACAGCTGATTAAAAGAAGATCCCCATCTGGTGTAACACTCAGGGAAGCGTCATCTGCCCTGACATCCTCCCTGGCTAGTGGGTCTCCTGTGCACTCTGGGTGTGAGCAGTGAGCAGCTGCACTTCAGCACTCCAACAGATCCACGTCCCTCCTGCACTGAGGACCCCACGCCTGTGCACGGTGCTCCAGGTGAGGTCACCCGTTACTCAGCATGGTATGTGGAATTTGTGCAGCCTTTGCTTCTGCCCTGCAAACCGAGGAGCCTGGCATTGGCAGGCGGCTCGGCCCAGCCCCAGCCCCTGGAGCAGCGCTGACAGGTAACCCAGACCCCCCCCTCTTCCTGCTTACAGGGCCATCTGGAAGCTCTCACTGAATGCACCGAGGCCTTCACTGAGCTACGGGCTGGGTCAGATTACTGATGGACAGGGAACAGAAACATGCCCAAGGCTTGGCTCTCTGGGACGAACACAGAGGAACACCACAATGCCAGTGCACATCCATAGATACAAACGGAGCTTTCATCCCCTCCGGCCTGAGCTCACCCCACCGGCCCCCTCACCCCGCCTCACCCCTCAGAGCGGGGGAGACAACTGCGCATGCGCTTCTCCGCCACCCTCTCGCCCACCCCCGACTCCTCCGTCACGTGCTGCGGGAGACGGCCCGTAGTGGCCTCAAGATGGCGGCGCGCGCAGAGCGGCCCAACACCGCCGAAGGGGGCGGGGGAGGGGACGGCTGTTGTTGAAGCTTTATTGTTCCCGCGGCTGTCGCGGGCGCGCGCCGTGTTCGCCGCGCCGCTCCCAATAAAGGTAACCATGGCGACGGCGCGGAGTGCTGTGCGCTGGTGCGGGCCTCGCCCGAACCGGACCGGGCTTCTTCTCACCTGCCGCTAGGCCGCCAGCCGGCCGTGGAGGTGTGGGAGCGAATCGGAGGTCGGTTCCAGTTTGTCCTGTGATCACCAGTTCGATAGAGCTATTGAGGCCTGGTGGCCGAGGAGGCCCTGGGGTGCATAGCATAGAACATGGCCAGCAGGGTGAGGGAGGTTCTCCGCCCCTCTGCTCTGCCCTGGGGAGGCCACATCAGGAGCACTGGGCCCAGTGCTGGGCTCCCCAGTTCAAGGCAGACAGGGAACTGCTGGGGAGAGTCCAGTGGAGGGCTACAGAGACAATCAGGGCCTGGAGCATCTCCTGTATGAGGAAAGGCTGAGAGCCCTGGGGAAGTTCAGTGTGGGGAAGAGAAGGCTGAGAGGGAATCTGAGCAACACTTAGAAACACCTGAAAGGCAGGAGGCAAGGGGATGGGGCCAGGCTCTTCTTGGTGGTGCCCAGTGACAGGATGAGGGGCAGCGGTCACAATCGTGAACCCAGAAGTTCCATTTGAACATGAGGAAAAATGTCTTTACTTTGAAGGTGGCAGAGCCCTGGAACAGGCTGCCCAGAGAGGTGGTGGAGTCTCCTCTGGAGATATTCAAACCCCACCTGGAAGCTTTGCTGTGTGACTGCTCTGGAGAATGCCCTTTAGCAGGAGTTGGACTGGGGGATCTCCTGAGGTCCCTTACAACCTTTTTGATTCTGTGAACTACATGGTGAGGGAGCAGCCCTTGGAATCAGAGCCAGAACGGAGGCCCTCTCCCAGTTGACTCCCTTGTGAAGTGCCCAATTTGCTCTTGGTTTATCTCCCTTTCCAGTAAGTTTACTAATGAGATACACCGCTTTAAGTGCTGAAAATATCTCTTTTAGTCTAGACCACAAGTTAGTGGTTATAGAAGCCTTCCAGGAGATGGAGGATGCAAACTTGCTTCCTGAGTAAATGCCATTAGGTTTCTACATCACTACATCCTCCTTCAGCTGTGTTTTAAAGCAGCTGCACTGGTTTCTTTTGAAGAGTGGTTGTGGAGTGCACAGAGATCCTTCTTCCCTACAGGGGTGTTGGGGCTGTGAAGGTGGTGATAGTGGTGGGAGTCCAGGTGCCTCTTGACTTGCTTTCAATATGTTCAGCTCAAAGCAGTTCAGATTAACAAGTCTGACACAGGTTGCCCAGAGAGGTAGTGGATGTTCCATCCCTGAAGGTACCCAAGGTCAGGCTGGACAGGGCTCTGAGCATCTGATGGAACTGTAGGTGTCCCTGTTCATTGCAGGGGGGTTGGACGAGGTGGCCTTTTAGGATCCCTTCCAGCTCAACGGTTCTATGACTGTATTATGAGTCTATGATAATTAGCGCTTTCAGTGTTGGGCATAGTGAGATAAGGATGAAGAGAGAGTGGAGTAAACTTTGGCCATTGCTTTGGATTTGTGATTGTCTTCCCCTGTATGATTTCACCCTTTTGTTAGGGCCTTTGCTTTGAAAGGCAATTGAAAACTTGCTATTAAGAACTGAAGAACACCTATTTGTTTTTCAATCTGCTATATTTCCATTTAAAGCATCAGTGCAGACTGATAGCCAAAAATGTTGCTTGTTTTTGTGACGTATATTCTGCTGCTTTTAGAGACCGCGGAGCATTGAATTTAGTCAAAGTGTTGCTTGTTTTCCTCTTATCTGTCTGCACTGATGCTCTGTACTGAAGTAGAATAGATTGAAAAACAAATTGGTATGCCCTGGCTCCCTAGACTGGATTTTATATTACCCTCGGAGAGTGCTGCCTGCTCTGGCCCTTTGGAGCCCCCCAGGGAAAGGTAATGACCTCTCAGCCTCTCTCAGCTCTTCAAAGACACAATTACTTCTGGTGGGAGAGGTGAGAAAATTGAATTGCAGTACATGATTTCCTGGCTTTCTAATAACCCTTTTTGTAAGGTCATCGTCTTTGCAACAAGAAGACAGGCGGCTGATAAACACACAAAGAGTATTTAGATTTTGATTGCAGGCTGTCAGTGTCTTTAACTCCCACACTGGCTCAGAGCTAGTAACAGAGTGTTTTCCTTTTATGATCTGTGCACCAGGCTGGGTTGGTAGCAAGGTGCTGTCAGCAGAGGGAGCACAAGGCTGTGGGTTTGTACCTTTGAAAAGTAGTGTTAGAGTATAGCTTAATTTCTTGGCAGTGAAGCATTCATTATTATTATTATTATTCAGAAATGTAAAGAAAACCTGCTGCATGTGCATCTCAAAAAAGAATCCCAGACAGGGAATACATCTTCGTGTTAGCCACTGAGGTCTTAACTAATCAATGCAGAAACTAAGTTTTGGCATTGTTTTTGCCATTATTGTGGCATACAAGTTCCTTTTGCTAAGGCTTAGGTGGCAGTAGAATTCTTGCAGTCCCTGATGATTGGACTAGATGTCCTTCAAAGGTCCTTTCCAACTCAAACAATTCTATAACAATGACCTTCTAAAGGAATGAGATTACTGTCACAGCCTTATATACAAGGGAGGGGTGTTCTTATCTGGGCATTTCTGGAGCACCCATCTCTGCTGCCATCAGCTTATCCTTTTCTTATTCTAACCTAGCCTGGAAAAAAAGATGTGATTCTTTCAAACTGTGGACTGAAATACCTAGGAGAAGGAAGAATCTTAGAATCAGAGAATGGTTTGGGTTGGAAGGGGCCCTTAAGAAGGAGCTGCATTAGACAACAGAGGGTAGTGTTTGCTGCAGACCTGTTCTGAATGTGGGAGGTTCAGAAGAAGGGGCTTCCTTGCCAAAGTGGCAGCCTTGAGAGCAGTCCCAGGTGACAGCTGCTGCTTAACTGTGACAAAAGAATGTATATCAATATATGGTTGAATGGAGCCTTAGAATCTTGGGTGTTTTTCAGGACTTGCTCAAATTCATTGACTTTGCAGTCTCACTGGACATAAGTGGGACCAAAATTCCTTAACTATCCTGGTGTTTTCCTCTGTAAGCTGGGATGTGTCACACCTTTCCTTAAAAGATTCATCATTCTTTGACAAAGCCTGCCTGGAGGGCAGCTAAGATAAGCACATCTCTCTCTCCTCTGCCCCCACTTCTGTCTCCAGTGAGCCGACATTTTTGGAAGAGGAGGGC
Organism: Numida meleagris; assembly: GCF_002078875.1. NCBI lineage: Eukaryota > Metazoa > Chordata > Aves > Galliformes > Numididae > Numida > Numida meleagris. Next base: position 6,373,364 of record NC_034428.1, on the reverse strand, counting down.
AGTGTTTGTGTGGCTCAGGTGTCAAAGGCTGCAGCAGTCAACTTAAGGCATTTTACTGTGAGTTTGAAATTGAGAAAGAAAAAGAATACCAGCAGTGGTCTTATCTTTGAGCGTGGCTCCAAAGATGATGCAGAGAAGCAGCTTTAGGCTGAAAAAGTGACAAATGGCTTTTTCTCACCAGTGGTGCTGGCAGAGGCAGATAGCTCACACAGTGCAAGCACTCATCATTGCTGGAGTATTAGTTATCTGCTCTCAGAGAGATTCCAAGTTTAGCCCAGTTCTGCAGGCAAATCTCCCAAAAGTCATTTAGAAGACAGCTGGGAGACAAAGCTGGGCAAATTCAGGTAAGAAATGAGGCATATATTTTAACAGTCACAATGACTTGCTGTGGCAGTGGAGGGTTCTCAGCCCAAACATCAGTTCTTATCGTGAGTAGGCACCTTTCTGGAAGAGCAGCTTCAGCCAAACCCAAGATATTAAGTCCAGAAATCTAGGAGACAGTGACAGATGAGATGTCAGATTGCTGCTGGTGGTCCCTTCTGGCCTTCAGCTCAGAATAAAGGCTCGAAGAATGCTATAAGTAGCAGGCAGTTGCCTTGACGATGGTCTTGGCAATCACCCCCCTGTTTAAAAAAAAAAGAAAAAAAAAATCATTCTCTTTGGCAGGACTGGATATTTTGGACCCTATAATTAAGGAAATATAATGTATTTATACAAATATATCTGGTCTAATTACTCAGAACACATTTTCCGTAGCTCTGAATTATTATAATAAAGAAGGGAAGGTGATATTAGGCTGCCCAGAGCTTTGCTGTTTTGAGTTGTCCTGGGCAAATATGTCTTCAATATCCTTGCCAGGAACAGAGGGAGCAGACGGTGCTGCTGCTTCACAGCCGTGGAAGTGAGAGGTTTTATGCACAAGACATCTCTTCCAGGGCACTGATGTTTCCTGCTTGTCCTTTTGTAGGAAGATCCGCAGCTATTACTTCTTAACCAGCAGACCCAATTTCATTTCAGATACTGGAAGCTCTTCAACTCCAGGCAAAGAGTGGGTGGACTAAAACTGCTATTACACTCAGCCTGGCAAAAGAAATGGGGCTCTTTCTTCTCCCACGTTCGCCAGCAACTGTGCTGACATCAACTTGGTTGTCTGTGACTTACAACAGTGTGGGAGGATAACAGAACCCTTACCTTTAATGGGATTGAAGTGCAGGTGGCCAGTCCTGTGCACAGGCGAGGCTGTGCTTCAAGGTGGTGTGTGAGCATTGGCTCATTAAAGCTCATGTTCTGATGGTAGGCAGTATTATTTCTGTTCTCTGTGAGAGAGTAGATAGCTGGGTGTGAAGCTGTTAAGCAGTTGAAGGTCACGTAAACTGTGTCCATCCAGGTGCTCCTCCTTTAGCACTCATGCTGTTTTGTTTCAGCATCATTGCCAGCATTGGTGTTAGGCATCCTAGTGCATAGACAAGACAGTAACATCTTTATCTTGTCTAGCGTAGATAAAAAAAAAACTCTAGATATCCTGCTGATAAAAATTCTGCTGGCGGATGTCCTATTTATTTTCTCCCAACAGCAACACAGGAAAAAAAAAAAGGAGGAAAAGGAAAAGAGATGCTGTAGTGGACGAGGCTTGGCCTATGAACTTCTACCTCTGTGCTGTACGATCGGATCACTTAGTGCTTTGTAGGTCAAAATCAACACCCCCAATTTTCCTCTGCATTTGATAGTCTGAGCAGGTCGTCCTGCATTGGTTCCCCACCTGCCCTTTCAGAAATTGATTGCTGAATCCAGCATCAGCTCCAGTTGCTGGATGCAGACAAGGGCTGATACTGTGGTGCCTCACTGAAAAGCATTCGTCTCTGTGGTAGGAATTATGTTAGGGAGCCTCTTCTCTCCTTTCTGTAGCTCCTGGGACTCAGTATTCACTCCTAAGCTCTCTCTGAAGTATTTACGTTTGACCAATATCTAGATTATTGAGTTTTACTGGGTAAGTTGCCGAATTTGGGTAGTAAGAGCTAAGAGTGGAACCTCTTTCTTGCTACAACCACTAAACTGTGGCATAGTAAACTACTAAGAGATGTCAAATGAAATGTAATTTTTGATTTCTTTTGCTAGCAGAATCCTTCGTTTTCCTTTAGCTGGACCTTGTGAAAGCAGACTGAGGCAAGAGAAAAACCACCGGATCCAGGAGCTATGGAGCTTCCCAGCTACAGCAAGCAGCTGCTGCAGCAGCTATACACTCTCTGCAGAGAGCAGCAGTTCTGCGATTGCACCATCTTCGTTGGGACTGTTCACTTCAGAGCACACAAGGTTGTTTTAGCTGCTGCCAGCCTGCTTTTTAAATCTTTGTTGGACAGCACAGACACCATCTCCATTGATGCTTCCGTGGTGACCCCTGAGGAGTTTGCACTGTTGCTGGAGATGATGTACACTGGCAAGCTCCCAATGGGGAAACACAACTTCACCAAAGTCATCTCCGTGTCAGATAGTCTGCAGATGTTTGACGTGGCTGTTAGTTGCAAAACCCTCCTTAGAGACCTCATCAGCTGTTCAGCTCAGGATCAGGTAGAACTCTCTGGGCAGGCAGCAGACTCATCTGGAAGCAGTGGTGAAGCTGATAACCTGCCCCAATCTGAAAAACCTGCTGCTGAAGGAAAAACAGGTGTCCTGCACCCTTCTCCTGGCCCTGAAGAAGCAGAGATGGAAGCAAATAGTTCTCCTGAGCAGGAGCTGGCTGTGAATCACACCTGGCTTCCCCAGGATGTGACACTGAGCAGCTCGGGATCCCTCTGGGAGGATTCAGGCTCTTGTGCTGCCCAGCCTGCCTGTGCAGAGCGTGGTTGCTGTGTTGAAGTGGAGCCTGCTGAGTCTCTGGAGAAGAAAGGAAGAGCGAGTGGTTTAGGTGAGCCTTGACAGAATTGCCTCTTAGTGATTTACACCTGAGTTGCTTTATGGTTGTTTTTTTTTTTTTTTTTGTCATGGGGGATTTTTTTCCCTGTGTTTCAGCTTTTTAGTTTGCCTTGGGTTAGTAAAAGCACTGACACACGTACCCCTTTTCTGTAGTGACTTTCTTCCTTTGGCACAGTGTAATGCTCTCCTTTGGCCTTTGTGGTTGTTGTGCTCTTAGCGCTTTACCAGAGCTGTACTGAGCAAAACTTTTCTTATCCATCTTTGTGTAGATGAATATCTTATCTATTGCATCTCATGTATAGTGGGATCTGTGTTAATGCAGCACATGAGGTTTGTAAGTCAGTCTTTATAGCAGTAAGTGAACAGAGTTGCCTGCTAATGCTACTTTATCTTTTAAACTCATGTTCAGCATGGGAGGGAAACAGAGGCTGCACTGGATTTAAAATAAATGTTCCATTTATAACTTGTGTTAAATAAACTGTTGGTTTTTCCTCCAGGCTGTGTGATATCTTTAGAAGGGATTTGTGAGTCACAGTTTCCATGTTACAGCCAATGTGCTGGTTACAAACTGATGCTTTTCAATCACATCCCGCTTTCTGTGAATCCCTTCAATTAGCAAATAACTCATCTTGTTTCTCTCACACAGCAGCAGAGAGCAAAAGCTGTAAACTGGATTTCTTTCTTCAATATGAAAGTGTTTTCTCAGAGGCCCTTTCTGATGCCCAAGCCGTGCTGAGAAGACTAGAAGAGTGCAGAGAAATTGATGCCTCTCAAAGGGAGGTAGGTGTGTTTATTGGATAAATAATACAAGTCTTTTTTTCTCCACCCTGCTGAGGGCTAGAATAGATTGGGCCCTGTTCAGGAAATCTTTTCATGGGGAAACTGGGGCTCTGGTGCTTTGTTCTTGGAAGGGCAGATTGTGCTCACCTGAACGAAGCACCCGAGAAACATCCGTGAGACAAAGCTGCTTGTGCATGTAGGTAAGGAAGTATATATCCTGCCCCAAAGACATCTTCCCCGTGGTAGGAGGGCTCCACCACTCCTCCTGTTTGTGGCATTTGCTTTGGGAACTGTATCAACATCGAAATGACTGACACGTGAGATCCCAAAATAGATTTCCTGAGCCCGTGGTGAGGGCTTGCTGCGGAGCATCTGCTCCGCTCTGTGTTGTGCAGGCCGCTCACGAGGAGTGTTACGGGTGGTGATGGATACAGGGCATGCTGGCTTGCTGTCTCGTGGTGCTTCTGGTGGCATTCAGCTTGAAAAGCCGTCGTTGCAGATGAGTGATGCTCAGGTTATTGTTGGAAGATATTCGAGTGTAGCGCTCAGTTTACACTAAAAGGGATATTCTGGGCTCTGAACAGCAGATACCAGCCGTGGTACAAGCCTTTAAAAGCAGGGAAGTCCTGTTCCCTGGATTAGGGGGCTGAGATCTCTAGATCTTACATGCTCACTGGGTGGGAAGCCATCTGGGTTAGAATCACCAGGACCCTATAATACCAGCATAACTGTGACGCCAACACATCTTTCTGCTGAGGAAAACCGAAGCCAACATGTTTATTAGAGAAAAGATGTGTGACAGCAGGTAGGAGAATTCCCTCAAGTCAAGGAGTACAGATTTATTTTCTGATAAGCCTTTGAATGTTGATGGGTTGGAAGTCTTTGTTCCCTTAGCAGCTGGCCCCTTTGACAGTATTGAACTTATCTGGGGCTCTAGGAGGGAGATGTGGGTCCTAATTTGTGGTTGCATAGCAAGCCCAAGCCTGGCCAGGCTGACAGGCACCGGTGAGCATGTTGCTCTCAGCATGCCTCAGAAAGATGATGTTTTCGTGTGTTCATTCATCTTCCAGAAAACTGTCAGGTTTAAAGTTGTCCCGACCCTACATGTGTGCAATTGGTGCTGCAACCAGAGCAGTGCCCCAGCAAGATTGCTGAGCCCTCGCAATGCAGACAGGTGCTGCCTGTGCCAGCGTGCCCTCCTCACCCATGTGCACAATCTGCCCAGCACAGCACATGCAGCCTGGCATGTACGCTGCCTTGCTTCTGTGATGGTTAAACAGCCCTATTTTCTGTTGCTTTGCAGTTACTGTAACGTTTCTTGTTTCTCCAGCACTGCAAATGCATGGCAGATGGGGTCGGTGGGCCCGTCTATGCCATGTGCCCTGCCTGTTTTGCTCCCAAATGAGCTGTTGCCGTAGGATCCAAATGGGAAGAGTTCAGAGACAGCGTGGGTATCTGACTGCAGAACAGCACCTGGGCAATTTTTCTGTAGCTATAAATAAATGCTGAATAAATGAGAAATGGATTTTCTTTAAGCCTCGCAGAAAAATCACTTCTCAGCTGCAACAAGCATGAAAAGTGTTAGCCCCAAAGGCAGTGGGGAGAGGAGGGGAATTGCAGCCCATTCTAAGTAAGGGCTTAGGAGAAAACTCTCAGCTCAGCCCATTCTGTCGCTCTCTGAGCTCCCCGCTGGGATAAGCAGCATCTGTCGGCACCGGCACGACTCTAAGCTCTGTTTCCAGCAGAGGGTGTAGCTTCTTCCCGTAAGGGCCTGGTGTTTTCTTTGGGGAAACGCAGTTGGTGTGTTTCAAAGTCATGCTTAAAGTGCAAGTTTAGCTGAGAACAGCACAGCTCAGGATGTCTAACAGGGGCTGAAATTGTGGCGGTGGTAAAAAGTCAATGGATTTTTTTTTTCCCTCCCTCTTTTTTCTTTCTTTCTTTTTTTTTTTTTTTTTTAAATTTCCTTTTCGTATTATTTCACTGGTTATTTGCTTGAAGTCTCTTGGGTGCCTTAGTGCAAGGGAAAGCCAGTTTGGAAGACAGCGAGGTGGCTGTGGGTGCAACCATGCGATGCAAGGAGCTGCCTTTTCTTCATCCTGAGCAGTCTGATGGGGAGTGCTTGCCATGCTGCAGAGGAGAGCTCCCATCCCCTGTGCACGTCCTTCTGCTCACGACTCCTTTGTGGGTGCATTGTCTCTATCAGCAAGCAATTTTTGACAACAAAGCCTAGGCAGGCACAGCACTGGGGCTTGGAGTGTTGGTGGGGATTTTGCAAGCCTGCCTGTTAAAGCTGAGGCTGCTCTGACTCCTCAGGTTTCAGTGGGACTTTGCCTTGGATGTCGCTCTCTGTTTATTTCTGTTCCTTTGCTCATGAGCTCATCTGTCAATGGGTGTCTTGTTGCCTGCAACCCCAAAGAGTAAGGGGTCGTGCTTTGCTCCTGGGCGCTCCCCTCAGGTGCTGCTGCTTTATTTCCTACATTTTTTTTTTTCTTTTGCTGGTTTTGTCAGAATTTTTACTTTTTTCTAAGTTTGCTGCTGCTTTCTGCTCCCTGGGCTGAAAAATGCAGACGTACCCTTGTAAGCTGGTTTTCTGTTTAGGGAGATGTGATTTTTGGGGGAGTTGTTTTTTGTTCTGAAGTCTCTCTCTGTAACTCACACAAACTATTCCTATCTAATTTGGTTCTGGCCTGGATGAAACCTGCTTGGAAATGAGAACGAGTCTGAAATTGCAGTAATTTGGGGAAGCGTAGAAGAGCTTTGCTGGTGTCAAGTCTTATCTTCCTGTGCTTTCTTAGAGAAACTCAATTCAAATCATTGCACAGCTCATTTGTTCCCTCTGCTGCTGGTTTCAGATGAAGTGGGGAGTGTTGATTCTCTAGCGCAGAATAAGTGTCACTGTGCTTGTGGAGCATTTCCATTGCATATGGGCCTGTCCAATTATTGCTGTCCTTCATTTGCAGCTGCAGGAATTTCTGGATGCGGCATAAAAGTTTCCTTTTATCTTCTGCATCCTGATGAGAAGTGCTAGCTTGTGAGTGTGCTTGTTTTAATGGTGGCAAAGCTGGCTAAACCTTTCCCTTGTTCTGGTATGCTCATGTGGAAGTTTTGGCTGAGCTTTTATTATTGTGTAAAGCAGCACAAGAGGAGCCAGTGTCCTCCGCTGTCTCTTGAAAATCCCTCCTACCACTTGAGGTGCTTGTGTTGCCCTAAAGCTGTTGTTTAGGAGAGCTCACTCAATAACAGTTGGTGAAGTGGCTTTTTGCTTAGATCTCTTGCAATTGAGACGTGTCTTGTGTGGGAATAGAGGTAGAGATGGGGTTTGAAAAGCCAGAAGAGTGCTCCTCCACCTGCAGGGAAGAGGCAAGGCGGCAGCAAAAGGATGTGGTGGTGTAGGGACTGAATGTGTTGGGAAAGAAATCTCAAAAATGAGGAAGGTGATATGGAGGGGATCTATCCTGCCTCGAGGTTTCTGGGGAAATGGGAGGGTTTGGGATGAACTGGGAGGGCTTTCTCATTGTGTGTGATCATTCTGGTGCTGAGCTGGATGTGTTGTGGACACCACCAAGGATGCCTGCAGCGCGAGCCCAATTTTTCAATGGGCATTGATCCTATTTGGTGGCACAACTCAAGCTGAAGCTGTATCTTGGTGACTTGGCTGCCCTGCCCAGAGAGTCTGGAAGGTGAGTGTGTGCTGCTTTGTACTAACGTGACTATGAAGGGTTTTGCAGATATCCCACACAGTAAAAACCTAATGGATGAGGCTACAATGCATGGGAACCTTATGACTAAGTGGAAGCTGGAATTACAGATAATATCGATATTTCTCCAGCTCTTCCAGGTTCTCTGGGAATTGTTATTGCTTCAAAGTAAGTCTGAAATGCACTGTGCACTCTTTCAAAACAATACTAAAAGGCTGTTGTTCCCGCTGAGCGGTGTGTCTGAGGAAAGGTCTTCCAGAAAGAAACTATAAATAGCAGAGCCTTTTGCTTTCTCAAAACTCAGTTCCGCTAATGAAAACCATGCACCCAGGAAAGGATGTTAACTGAAGCTCTGGGTAGTAATTCTGTGCTGATTTTAATTTTAATTAAGGCTTTCTTCCTTTATAACAGAGCCCTTCATGTCCATGTCTCTGTTTGGCAGGAAAAATGCTGTTAGAGGGTAAGAGCTTGGGCTCCTGCAGCTCCCCCTCTGCGGATACTCTTTGCAATAGGTCATCGCACTGTCACGCTGCCCTAATATACGAGCATTTACACCTGCTAGGAAAAGCAAGTCCACCATCCCCCTGGTGCGGCCTCAAGCAGTTACATTCAGTCTTTTTATCATAGAAATAAAAATGACAATGACAGCAGAAAATGGCCGTTATCTCGGGAGCTGGGCTAAGCTCTCCACTTCAAAGGTACTTTTATAGCATCCCTGGAGTCTCTAATAAAGGATGCCTGCTCTGAAAGGCTGGCATCTCTCGTGGAGAGCTGGGGAGTGTGTGTCTTTAGGGGCAATATTTACAGCGTTAAAGGGCTCCAGGGAAATGGGAGCAAGAGTTCCAGCTTCTTTCTTTTCCTTTCATTTCCATCACTGTGCAGGCTTGTTTGCCTCTGATTGCCATTTGAGGTCACAGGAGTGGATTTTGGAGCTCTGAGCTTGATTGCCAGGTGTGCAGAGAGCCCACAACACAGCACTTACGTGCCTTATCTCCAAAGCTTAAGCCTAAAGCTTTTGCTGGGAGACGTGACTCCTTTGTGATTTGGGAAGGGGGATTCCTAGAGTCCCACCAAATTGCTCTCTGCTTTCTGTGCAAGTGCTCCCCTTGTTCTGCAGTGAAATCTGCTCTTTGTGTCAGCTTGCATTAGGCAGTTGACTCTGTTACTAAACCTTTCCTGTGTTTGCCTGTTTTAGGTTGTACTCACCTGTCTGGCAGAGGCAGGGGAACAGTCAGTGTTCACGAAGCTGTTGGGCAAAGTGAAGGATGCTCACACCCTGGATGCTCAGACCCTTGTGTCTATACTGAAGCTGTTTCAAGACATGAATCCCAAGCTGAGAGCGGCCTTGCTGGAGAGGGAGCAGGGCAGTGGAGAAGTCCTGCAGCAAACAGGTAGAGAACTGGGCACAGCTTTTGGCAAAGCGAGTGGGTAACCTTACAGGCAAAGCTTCAGAAGATTATTGGTGTCCCCCTGGCAGGCTGCAGTGCTCTAGCATTTGTTCAGAGCTTGTATCCTTACTCATATGTGGGAGGCTTATTGTGTGCTGGCCAAGATCCTGGAGTGTTTCTGCTCCACAGCAGCAGGGTGCGGGCAGTGCAGGGCTCTCCCCATCGCTGCCTGCAGGGTTGGATCGATGGCTGCACAGCCAGTGTGGGCCGGAGCACAGCTGAGCCTCGGGATTGAAAGCTCCTTTCTTACTCGAGTCTGACACAAAGCAGTGGCCTTGCAAACCTGGTGTTAACCTCCAGCTTGCTTTATGGCTTTGTGCTCTGTTAGATAAATGAGACGTTTTCCTTTCATAGAGTTTAAAGAGAATCGTAAAGTGGTTTTTCTCTGCTGCTTGTGCTTGGGATGAGCTTTGCTATTCACTTAGATCTTTCACAGAGTCCCACTCGCTTCAGGAGCCTGTCAGTTCCTTCAGACTGACTTGTTTCTTCTCTTGTGCTTCTGAATCCTTTGCTCCCCAGAGAGCACAGAAGAGGGAGAGATGCTGACCGCTCGTTTGCTGGGATGCAAGGAGGAGCTAATCCAGAGCGTGACACAGCTGAGCCCCATCGTAGAGTTCTTGGAGGCAGCAGAAGAGGGATTCCTGACCACTGCGGAGAAGCGGGTAACAAATCTGAGATAAGGGAAGCTCTGTGGGTGAGGGGTGTATGTGTGGGTCTGCCAGGCACCGTCTTTCCACATCGTACGGTTTGTCAAGTGATTCACTAGCCTCACCTGGTGATTTCCCTCTGCACAGCATGGACTGTTTATGTTAGCTGTCTCAGGTCCTTCCGTGCTGAACTGTGCGAATACTGAGAGCTGGACTGCAAAAGTAGCCTCAAGGCCAGGGGGAGCACTGACCAGCGTGCCAGTTTGTCCCTGAAAGCAGAAACTGGGGTAAAGGTGGTATCTAGTGTGTCTCACAGTCTCTTTTTGTGAGCCAGAAGAAGGCTCTGTAATGCAGTTTGCTTTCAGCAGAACCATTAAAACCCTGTGCTGCCTGCGCACCAGTTATACCCTTGTATACTTAGTCATCAGCTTGCCTTTAGCTGGCTCTCCGAGGCTCTCTCTTCTTTAACTCTGGGCACACAGTTGCCTGCGAGTGTAGCTCATCCACTGGCAGATTTTTTTTTTTTTGATGACTTGAGTGCAGCAGTTGGTGTGGAGGACTACTGCTTTCCCGCAAGCAATTGCATTATGTATGCTGATTTGCAGAAGCCATAAAGAAAAAAAGACAAAACAATGCAACATTGTGCACAACCTGCTTTCTTTTGTGTTTTGAGAGGAGCTGCCTATACCCTGCCTGTGCAGCTGAAACTTGCAGGTGTCCTAGCATGCTGTGCTCAGTACACAGCTTGCAGACCTCCTGTCCTAGTTTGTCACATCACTTAGTTCCCCTGACATAGGATTATAGTGAGAGGAAAGCACTGTTGTGCTCAGTGGCATGAATGATGTCTGCTTTCTGTCTGAGTGAGCCTGACCAGAGCCACAACAGGCTGGTTGAAAATCTTTGCTCTTCTTATAAGTGCCTCCTTTTTGTCTTGCTCCCTTGCACGCAATCCCTGACAAGGTTTCCAGCATGGGGCAGCCTGGAGTATGGCCACAGCTTGTGGGAGGGCCAAAGAAAGCACCAGGGATACCCAGAGGTGCTGTAATTCTGACCCTTGGGCATAGCATCTGGTCTTTAATTGCATGATCATACACTCTGGCATTCACAGGGTTTCTGCCTTGGTGAAGGGGTAGTGTTATCCAATATTTCTTTTTGTGCTTTTCGGTTGCTCTCTGCTCCCGCACTGTTTGCTGCAGAGCCACAAAACCCTGCTCTGAATACAAAATCCTTCTCTTCTTGATGGGTTCTGTTTGTGCTCTTGTTTTAGCTCACAGGTTGCTGACAAATAACAAATGTATTTGCAGGGGACCACATAGCTGTACACTTGGAGGTGAAGCCCAGGAAAGTAAGGCAGAAGTTGCCATGTGTAGACTGACCTGAGGGGCAGGGGTCCTTTGGTCCCATTTTTTATTCTTACTTTTTTAAGATCTACTTTAGATGTGCTGTTTTTTCCCCCTAGACAATTGGAAATGTACGTAATTAATTCAGAAGTTGACTTGATTAAAACAGCGGGGCTGTGGCATATCTCAGGTGTGGTACTGGGAAAACGAGCATGGAGTTATCAGTCACCTCTGACGGTTTCATCTTACTGAATAACATGAGAGCTCTGGGCTGGCAGAGGTAGGATCTAGTTCTCCAAGGTTTCGTAAAGATGGAACTTTTCTTCTTGCAGTCACTCCCTCAGCAGACACACGTTTATTCAGCAAACAAACTTGGATAAAATGAAAGAGCAGGGTAACATCTTGTGCGTGATGTCTTGAGTTGTTGTTCAGAGTGACCGATCCTCAGTACAGCCCTGATCCTGGAGCAGCACAGTAGCTGGTTAAAACACTCATCCTTTCTTTCTGCACATGAGCAAGAACATCTTGCCAGGGTTTATTAATGACGACACAAACAAGGTTTCTTGCCGTTGTGAGAGCAATCCTGCCTGGACTTACTGGGGAATGCAAAAAACTGCTTGCAAATGCAAGATGGATGTTTCTGAGTTCCTCACACAGGTGTGGTCAAAGAGTCTCAAAATCAAGGTCAGGGCCATCTGTTCTGAGCCTGCTGGAGTGCAACACAGAAACTTGTCTGGGAGCAGCAACAGGTTGCAGTTTGAACTCTTCATAAAGATTCTGTTCTTGTACCCTTCTTGTGTTCTCTGAAAAGATGACTTCAAAATGAGTGATCAAGGGTCAGCTCGGTGTGAATTAAATGGAAGAATATGCCAGCAGATTCACTATCAGAGTTTTTGCTATAAAAGGACAGATTTTTAGAAACGAGAGAAACTAATTAATGAGTTCAGCTGCTCGTAAGAGCTCAGGAGGAGCTGTTGGATTAGTTTCTTTCATGTTAAAGGTATGAGAACTGTCTGAAGTTTGTTTCCTAAACAAATGAGGAGAATTTGTACAAGAAGTTGCGGACCTGAGTGAATAAATAACTTGAAGAGTATTAGACCAAGAGGAGAACCTGCCAGGATGGTTGAAATGGCCAACGGACAAAGGAGTTTGCTTCAGAGGTCTGAAAATATCTGGATGAGAGGGGCTTGCAGCTTGTCAGGCTGCTGGACATCACAGTATTTATTGAGTCAAGTAGCAAACAATTGTTTGATCAAGTGAAAAGAGAGGATAGTGAGAGGAGATGACCCACAATCTCATGGCTGAACTGAGGGACAAATGCAGGAGAGCTCTAGCAAAGATAGAGGAATGAAAATTTCCTGGAGCTGAAGTGAAACCACAACTCTAAGGGCAAAGGGGAGGCTGGCTAATCATCCAGCAGACTGGAAGAGCTAACCCACATCTCACATGGCTGTGAGAGCAGTGGCAAGGTTGATGACTGCGCTTTTCAAGCTGGGAGTAGCCCCTACAATCGGTGACCAGGACATATGTGTAGGAAGAGGGAAGCAGTGATCCAGGCAACCAGATCTATGGCTGCACAGGAATATGCACTGGGACAGGCTGGCAGGCTTGTGTAATTGAAGCACTGCATGTAATCAAAGAAATGGAATAAAATGCAGCAAGGGTGTTCAAGTAAATTGTTTCTGCCTGACCTGGAATCTTTATTTGATGAGATAAAAATGGGGCTTTCTGCCTCAATCTAGACTTGAGCAAAGCATTTGAATTTCATGTGGGGAAATTGTTAAACCAAAGGAAATCTTGATATTAAAAAGAGGATGTAGCTTCTTGGGAGATAACTACGGGTTGTGCTGAAGGCAGGATTGACATGTTGAAGCAAGGTTACCAGCAGGTTTCTTGGTACTTGATTAATGTTATCACTAATGTTGTTGACACAAAAATATCAAAACGTGGTAGGAAGACTTGGTGATGAGCAAAGCCACGAGCTTTCCTCTACGTGGAGGAGGATCTGCAAGTGGGAGAAGGATAGCATGGCTAGAGAGCTGAGCAGTGAGAATTGAATGATGCAGCACTGCAAATGGAAGGGTGCAAATTCAGGTGTAGTAACAAGAACTAAGAGTAAAAGCTTGTCTGAAATACTGTATGCAGTCCTAGTCTTCTTCTTCAAAAAAAGATGAATTTGTATTGGAGGCAGTTGTTAAGATCAGAGGAGTGGAGAAGCTATTTTACAAGAGAAGCTGCCTTGTTTAGACAAGTGAAATGAAGACTGAGAGAGAATATGATCCTGCTTTTATAAAGAAATTGGAGAGAAGAATAGGGTAAACAGAGAGTTTAGAAGAGCTTTTTAAGCTAAAAGATAATGTTGGCAGATGAACAAGAGGGTATACACTGGCCATGAATAAATTTAAGCTGAAAATTAGAGGAATCATCTGGGGAATGAGACTGTGGACGAGCTTTCCAACCTGAGGAAAGGGAGCAAAAATATAACTTGTTTTAGGACAGATATTAATAATTTTATTAGCGGGGCCGTGGACCTACCAAATTTCTGCCCGTGTATGTGTGTATGCTTCTGTGATCCGCTCCCATTCCCCATGAAAACTGGCTGTCTTTACTGGTTATGCTGGGGAGCTGCCACTATGGCACACTTGAACTTTTTCGAGCTACAGTGATTATATCTCACACGTGAGATGTCTCATGTGGACTCGTCATAAAAATAATCATTCAATTAATAGGGTGTTTATTTAATGAGTCTCCTTCTTTTGTCTCCTTGTCTTCAAGTGACAAGCAGAAAAATGAGGGGAAGCGAGGGAAAAGAGACTGCCAATTTAGAAAGTATTTGCTGAAAATATTTAATGAAGAATTGTTTTGAACCCTGTCTTTGAGCCTTTTTGGGATTCCTTTGAAAAAATGTTTTCTGTTCGTCAGACGCTTCCGAGATCTACACTTGGTGTAGGAACCCACCAGGGTAGTTTTCAAGCTGCCAAGTCGTAGAATCATCTAGGCTGGAAAAGTCCTTCAAGTCCCACCTTCCAAATGACCTAATGAGCCTCGTCATTAAAGTATGTCCCTTGGTGCCACATCCACACATCTCTTAAATACATCCAGGGATGGGACATCTGCCACTTCCTTGGGCAGCCCCTTCCAATGCTTTATCACCTTATCCATGAAGAAATTCTTCCTGATACCCTATCTAAGCAGTGGATATGGATTTGTTGCACTGTGATACTGTCCCTATTTCTTTAGGATTATTCAGATCCAAGAATTTGAAGGCAGTGCTAACAGTTTCTTGTCTGATTGTTTGTTGCAGGTAGTTTTGAATTGCTGTGAGGGCAGCTCCCAGAGGGAAGCCATGGACAATCTGCTCAAGAAGGTGGAAGAGGAGAAAACCCTGAAAGCTGAAAGTTTGGTCAAGCTTCTCAGGGCTGTGAAACCATCGTTCCCTGGCCTCTGTCTTTTGCTAGACAAGTTGGTGGTAAAAGCAAACGTCTCTGATGTCAAAGGTATGACGGCTACATTAAATTCATATATATGAGGGGTCAGTTAAGGGAATTAGCAGGAAGTCTGGATGCTTTTTTGCACTTCACTGTGCTCTTATAATCCTAATTTCATGTCAGAATGGGGTGCCCATTTTAGGCAAACAAAACAGATCTGGGAGCACTGGTTTGAGAGGGCTGCGCTGGAAAAAACTCCAATGCATTGTAATGAAAGTTGCGTCAGGGCAGGTTCAAGTTGGATGTTAGGAGAAATTTCTTTTCAGAAAGAGTGATGAGGTATTGGAACAGGCTGCCCAGGGAGATGGTGGAGTCACCATCCCTGGAGGTGTTCAAGAACTGTGGAGATGCGGCAGTGAGGGCCATGGTCAGTGGGCATGGTGGGTGTAAGTTGAGGTTGGACTGGTCTTTTCCAACCTTAATGATTCTATTATGGTCATTGATTTGTAGTCTTCTGGGTGTCCCACATTTAGTGGCCCCATTAGACATCCTTGGAGAGCTAGTCCCCTTGTTGCTGGTGTGGAGTTGTTTTTGCTTGCCTGTGGTGGTGCCAGGACTTGGAGTCCTCATCTTTCTGCTGGTGGAACAGCTTTCCAAGTATGAGGGGGTTTAGGCACAATCCTGAGCAATTCAGATAGAGTAGCAAATTTCACCGGCTCTGAAGCCACTTAAAAATTAAAAACTAAATTAATATGCAGTGATATGTAAATTACTGTTTAATAGAAAGCAAAACTGCACTCATAATGCTGATAACTTCCTCTGTAGCAAACATTCCCGACAGGCAATTTGCTTTGTCATTTGTTAAGCACGATTGCTTTCTTGAAACACCAGACTCCCAACATGGTTAATTATCTAGTGGTAATACCCATTCCAAGGAGGAGCATTCCTTAATTACACAGAGTTGAATCTCCTCAAATTGCAGCTTGAACAAACAGAAGCACAAATATTTCTTACCGTGGAAATGAAGAGGGAGGGAATGATCTGAGCCACTAACGGCTGCCTTTGCTGTCCTGTGCCCTGGTGCTAACAGACTTGCATGGAGCTCACAGCAGAGCTGAGTGCATTTGTAGCAACTTGTCTGTGTAGTAAGATCAGAAACATTTTGATAGGAGAAGGGGAGAAATATAGAATCATAGAATCACTTGAGCTGGAAGAGACCCTTAAAGGCCACCTGGTCCAACCCCCCTGCAATGAACAGGGACACCCACAGCTCCATCAGTGCTCAGAGCCCTGTCCAGCCGTATCTGAATGTCTCCAGGGATGGGGCACCCACTGCCTCTCTTTTTATTTGTTTTCTGTGCCCTGATCCATGTGGGGTGCATGCAAGTCATACCTAAACCTTACAGAGCTAAATGAGATTCCCTTAACTTCTCCGAGGAGCAACTAATAGTCTCCAATAAGTCTTTGTCCAGCAAGTTTTTCATATTAGCTCGAAATCATCCATTGATTATTCCACAGATTGCCACTGCCCCCTTCACCACCTGGGAGAGCTTTCCCTTCTTACTTTGCACTGTATGTAATGTGGGTCCCAAGGACCGTACTGTTTATTCACCAACCTGTAGTTCCTTGTGAGTAATTGAAATTTCTGTTTGGTGCTGAACCAAAATGACTAAAAAACCTAAGCACACGAACAAAAAAAAGCCATGCACAGATGTCTTGGATGAACTACTGTTTCTTATTTTCGTTTCTCTTACAAAAGTGTAACTATGCATCTTCACCTCCAATTCTGTAACTCCAACAGTGGGGAAAAAATAACTTTCAGGTTCATCTGTTTGACAGTTCTCAGTTTTATTTATCAGCTAGTCTGGGGCCCAAGTACAATTGTAGATTATTTTGGGCGCACAGCATATTTTCCCAAGTCTTTTCATAACCCTGGGTAAAGATTGTTCCTCTTTCTTGAATTAGTTCATTGTGTTCTGCTAATGTGATGTCTACTAAGGATTGTGCTGTTATTCTGGAGTTACTATTTCTCAGATTCATCAGGTCAAATCTGGAATTGGACAGTGAGGAACGAAATTAGGCTGAAGTTGTATTTTTTTGTGCATAAGAGAGAGAAGAGGGTGTTGATGCTATTTTGCAATTGCAAGTCTGGTTTGTGTTCCCTTAACATTTTCACCAAAGACAACTCAGCCCACTCAGTTCTTGATTATGTTGGACCATATGGGTGTTTGCAAAATGTTGCTGTGTTTGATAGTTGCACGCTGCTGAGACAGTGTGGAGTGGTGGAGTGGATCTAAGACTCACTTAAAAAACCTCTTTCAGTGGAACTAAAATTAGGAGTTAATGGATTCTTCTTGCTACCAGGGCATCAGAAGAGACTGAAAAACATCTTGAGGTGTTGTCTTGACATACAAAACCACACATTTACCTGCTCTACTTAGCTCAAACAAGGGTGGAACTGAGTGTCCTGAGACTAAGTGGTTGGCAGCCCTGCCTGTGGCAAGGGGCTTGGAACTGGATGATCTTTGAGGTCCCTTCCAACCCAAGCCATTCTATGACAAAGGCTATTTTAGTGACCAAGAGAGGTCTGGCTACCTTGGTGTTTTCAAGCTGTCTCTAGCTCTTGAAGCCCTTTGGCAAGATGCTGTAGTTGAGCTGTTCTTATTCATTCACATGCATTCAGCCAAGTGGAGTTTGGAGGATTATGGAGCCCAACTGCTGAGACGATACCAAGAAAGATTAGTGGAGCACCTCACAGACACCCAGACACTGCTGCGGGGGATCTCTGCTGCACAGAGCTTAGCTCCTGCTGACAGAGAGGTAAGCAGTCTCCCGTCTGCATGTTAAAGCAGATACTGGGAGAGAGATGGCACAAGGACTTGGTTTACTAGCTGTCATGGCTTGGGTTTGGGGCAGTCCTCTAGCAGGATTCAGTTCAAAGATTCCTCCTTATTATCATCAGATAATGGGAGCAAAGCAGTTCTATGCATGAAGGTGAGGATCAGCAAGGAAGAATGGCTGATATGGGAACTGAGGAGAGACGAGGCAAGGAAATGTCCAGTGTGTTTCAGCAAAAGGTTGGGCTTTGAAGTGGTTGTTGCTTGGGTTGGATTGTGAGCCAGGTCTCCAGCAGGGCAGGAGTAAAGGACGGTTGGGGCTGGGGCAAACCGTGGCCTTGGCTAGGGCCATGCCGGGCAGATGGATGAAGTCACTCGTTAGCGCCTCACTGACGATCTTTTGAAGGCAGTGGAACAGATTGTGAAGTGCGAGACCGGCTCAGGTGGCTTCGTCTCGCTCATATCTGCGGCGCTGGAGGAGCAATCTCTGTCTGTGTCTGTGGTCTGGCAGCTGCTGCTGGCTGTGCGAGAGGCCGAGCTGCCGCTGAACGTGCTCATGGAGGAGATCCAGAAAGAACCGGGTGCAGAGCTTTTCTTCCAAGCAGGTAATGGCCTCAGTCTCCTCTGCACTTTTCCCACTGCTGGCAGAAGGTATTTTCTAACGCCTTCCTCCCCCCAGCTGCAAGTTTCACAGATCCTTTCACACTCCTTCCTTTGGTGTCTGGAAATGCTTTTTTTTTCCAGTGTGTCTCAAAACCCCATGTCGTTTTTGAAACAGTCAGTTGGTTATACGCTGGAAAAACGCTTCCATCCACAAATGCCACTACTTTGTTTTCGGCTCTGTGTATTACAAGGGCCAAAAGGTTTTGCTGCGAGCAAACCATTTGAGGGCTGGCTGCCATCGTGTGCTAAAAAGCAGCTGAAGGCCCGTCAGGCTGAAAACACGGGTTAAACTGGAGGTCTGTGTGCAGCCTCTCCCCTGTCCTCCCCAGAGCCTTGGCCTCTGGCTTTGAGTTTCCCTGCCAGCTGTGGGAATCTGTCATTGCATTTCCCTACTTGAAAACGTAACCTGTACTCCCCCCTCCTGCACAGTTGCTGAAATCTCATGAAAATTAATGGGCTTGGGGTGAATGGGAGGGAGGCTGTGCATGTGTCCGTACATGAAGCTGAGATTCACTTGCCCACGGTCAGATGTCTGTAGGGTAGCTATCTACATCTGAACTCCACTGCCTCTGTGCTCACTGCAGAGCAATCAGCACTTGTGGTGCGTGATGCTTGTGACTCCTTTTTATGTGATATCCTTGGATGAGGCATCACTCTGCAAAATGTCAAAATGGGATATCTAGAATTAGAGGAGAGAAGAAATCCTGTGTGTTGGGACAGTCATGGCTGCCTTTTGAGGTTGTTAGCATCTCATTCAGTAACATGCTTTGGAAAACCTGTACAAATGCTGAGAAGCGAGGTCTACCAGATTGCTGTGTTTTAGGCTGGATGTCTGTGAGGCAGTCAGTGTAAACAAAGTTTTTCACTGTTTCCTGCTCCATAAAGAAGGGACTCCTGCTGTTAACGGATCACCTTTAGCTAAGCAAAGCTACCTTTAGGTTCTCCTTGCATATTGCGTTTTTCATATTGGGTTTTTAAATACTTCTTATTTCCCTCTTCAGTTGCCACCAGTGAAAGCACAGCCATTGAGATCATCCTCCGGCACAGCGAGCTCATCTCAGAGGCCATTAAGCAGAGAGCGAACCTGAAGGGCTTGGCTCCAGGGGAAGCAGGACTCACAGAAGCAGTAAAAGAGGTATGAAGGGGTGATGCAGTGTGTACCCCCCCTTGGGAGCCAGCACAATTTGCATTGCAGAGAAAGCTGTGCATGAAAGACAGATTTACAAGTTAGGTAAACTCAGTGCTTTAAGGCATTGAGAAACCTCTCTTTCGATGGAGGTGGTTTTAAGTAAGCTAATGCCAAATCAGAAAGTCTGAGAATTGATTTATTGTAACTTGTTTTAGTCCAGAAATTCTTTCCGCTCATGCTCATAGATCAGTGGAAGAGCAAAGACTTGTTTGGAAAGATAATTTTTTTTTTCCTGGTTTCTCTGAGCAGGTTCCCAGCAGAAAAGATGAAACAGAAAAAGGGAAACTGCCCTTGCTCCCAGACCATCCCGACCATTGACAGCCCAAATTTTCTGTCTTGTGATGTTTTCTTCTTCTTACTTCTCTAGCTACTGAGTATTTCTGCTGAGAAGGAAAGCTCAGAGGCCTCCTTGAAAGCAGCTCTGAGTACAGCACAAGAGAAGTCTGTCCCAGCCATCAAGATCTGTCAGCTGCTGTGCCATGTCCATGAGTCTTTCCCAGACCTGCAGCCGGTGATGCAGGAGCTAGGGCACGTGGGTAAGGAATGCACAGACTTTCATCCTTCTGTGGTCGGTTCACTGTGAGTTTTGGGTAGTTTGAGTGGTAGCAGACAGCAGTATCCTGGTGCCGTAATGTGCTGACTTGCTGTATGTGCAGATACTTCACAAGCTGATTGTGAAAAGCTCACATCCGAGTGCACTTGTCTTGTGAAAGGATGACAGTGATGGTGCACTTTGTAGTCCCTGAGTTAATTGTCTCACCGTGCCTTAATTTGGTTTTGCTATATGTACATTTTCCAGAGCAAATGATCCCACAGGAGTGTCCCACAGCAGTAGGTGAGTGTTATGTACTGTAGCAGTTTGACAAAGGTATGAGTGGAGCATATGCAGATAGCAATTTCCTGAACTTCAGAAACAAATGCGTATCAGTAATGGTGTATGAGACCCTGCCCTGAGCTATGGAATTATTTCCAGCTGAGCTGAATTGTGTCTCTGCATCCATCATTTGAAGGAAGAATGCTTAACAGGATTTGGTGCTTTAATGAAAAAGATAACAGAGAGCCAGAAAGGCAACTGCAGGTTTGCATTCGCTTGAAAAGGATGCAAATGTGGCTTGCTTCTTCTGTCTTCTCACGTATGTTTTTATGTCACCACATTTCCCAGTGCATCCATGTACAGATGTTTTGGGCTGCACAGTCCGATGGGATGTACACAATGTGTTTTTTATCTAAGCACGGATGCTGATTCAGCTTAGTCCATCCCTATTTACTTGTGGTGCCAGAGCTGCTTAGCATAGGCACAGTGTGGAAATACTCACAGATTGCTGGCTAGTTAGAGTAAGCAGCTTGTTATTAGTGTCCTGCCTTTTTTTAGGGGAAGTTGGTTTGAAAATGTGGGACAGGACTATGACTGGTCTTTATGGATGAACACCAGCCTGCTGGCTTTGACACTTGCCACTGTTTCATGTTCATCAGTGACAGGCAAAGCAAATGTTCCCTGTGTGCCAGGATGGGGTAGAGATTGAGTGGCAATTCATTAGCCTACCTCTGTTCTTGAGCGAGAGGGAGAAGTTTTTAGGGTGGTAGATGGGATTGGATGCATGCATAGAAGGAATCAAGGACCAGGTTACTGCTTATAGAGCTCCCTGAGAAATGTCCTACGCTGTAGATCCAGTATTTGCACCCAGTTCAAATCTAGTTCCCCACTTAAAACTCTGAAGAGCTGCTGCCAATCCAGCTGGCTTTTTTGCCCGGTCATGGCTCTGATGAGGATTTCTGGAGAAAAGGTGATTCCTTCTTATCTGCCATTCCTTCTCTGACCCCTGCTGAAGCTCCAGTCACTTGCTTCACTTCCCTTGACCCTAACTGACTGCAGGATGTGCCAGGCCTGATGCCCTGGTGACTCTAGAAGAGGTAAGCCAACAGAAAACACACGTGTCTTTGAAGGCGCAGTCCACCTTAGCTGCTGGACACCTTGGAGTGCTTTCCAGTGAGGGACTTGGGGAGTCAGCTAAACTGCTCTGGCAGATGCCTGCTTCTCTGGCACCAATATCAAAGAGAGCAGACTGCTGTTACAGAGCGTCTTGCAGGGCTTCAAGCCAAGGAGAGGCTGAGACATAAGCAAGCAAGATACAACATCAAAAACAAAACCGCTGGAAAAATGGTATCTGCTTGGCAAAAACATGTATTTTTGTATGAATCGATCCGAGGAGAACTGCCAGTCATCAGTCCCTTTTTGGCATCCAGTGATCTTTACACTGACGTTCCATATCTTAATTTTTAGACTGATCTCCTCAGCTCTGATATCACAGCTTACCAGCCCTGTGTGTTGCAGGTGGCATTCTGGATCAGTAGCCGTGTGGCTCTTAGCATGAAATGTGAGTGATAACTGAGGGTGTCATGGTTGAGGAATGTGAGCTTCTACTTAAAACAGAGGGAATCTTACATTTCTGAAGAACGTACATGCCAGGAAGAGATGCATACAGTTTGCTTTTCCATTTGAAAGCTATTTTTTTTTTTTTTTTTACATCTCCACCACAAAAAGGAGAGGTATCTCTGATACCTAATGTAGGTGAGCTGAGCAACTTGGAAAGCAACAGGATTTCCTGTGGAGGAATCTCCATTCATCCTCGACCTCATTCAGCATCATCAAAATAACGAGTTGGTTTCTCTGATGGAGGCATGATACGAAGTCTGTTGGTTTTTCCTCACTTTTGTAGCTGGAGCTCTCTTACTGTTGGCAGCTGGTGCTTGCAAAGACAAGATTTGGCTGTTCCAGCCATTTCTTCACTAGCGAGCTGCTTTCCTGGTCTCTTTAGAGTCACGTCTTGGGAGATCTTATTTGTCCAGATATGCCTAATTTTCAACTTTCAGAAATGTGTCAAGAACTCCAGATAAAAGGGCTTTCCTTTGCATAATCTTGAGTTTGAAAAACACAGTTGGGATTTAATGTGGGCCTGGGTCAGCTCCTGGAATCAGAGAGTCTGCAAGCAAAACTCCATACTCTCCTGTAAAAGTTTTGCTCATGGACCCATGCTTGTCAGCAACCTTTTGAATGACCATCACATGCTCACTGACACAGGGTAGTTGCAAAAATGTAGGTGGAATTTTCTTCCAGCTTAAAAAAGTGGGAGGCAGAATGGCTGTATGTCAAGTTTTTTTGCTTCTGGAGTCTGGTATCTGCCATAAACTGCAGGTAGAGTAGAGCAGCCACCAGGATTACCAACTCAGCAGAAAGCTTATAAAAGAGAAAGAGAACTCATGAGGAGATGCACCATGATTAACAGCAGGGTTTTTCTTCCAGTATTGAGGTCTTTGCCACCAGAGAATGCAAAGCCACACAAAGTCCTGGACTCCACAGTCAGCAATTCCTGGCCTGAGGCATTTCTGATGTACACGGACCTACCATCCAAGAAGTGTGTGTTGTACTGGCACAAGAGTACAGGGTGTTCGTACCTACCCATTGATTTCCCATGATCTGCTTCAGCTTTCATTCAGAACTGTTCTCTGGTGGTGGTAGCATCCCCCTGCAGATACAGAGTGTTGCGCCTTGATGCATTTCACCATGAAGCTGAGCTGAGCTTGCGAGCTCTCCCTGCCTTTATAACGTAGTGTTGTGCTGTTGTGTAGGCTGAAGGCTTACCTGTACCTTTCCAGAGCCATATTCAAACACATCTGTATCCTGATTCGTTCTTGAAATACTCTGGACTGTCCATCCCTGTGATCCTAAACAACACTATTGCAGGCATATGAGCTAGAGCACCATGAATCTTTGGCAAACTTGCTTACTTCAGTCTCACTCAAGTTATGCTCCTGCTGTTGTGGCACTTCTGGACATATCCAGTTCTGTCTTCTTTAGCACGCATATCTTCATCCACATTCATCTCTTTTTGATGTTCAACATTTCAAGAGTCTTATTTGCTTAAATCAGAAAAACTGACAGTGTTGGTCATAGGGATGAAGGAAGAGACCTTAGGGGTGAGGGGTGTGTATTGCTGTCTTGACAGAGGAGGACAAAGTGGACAACAGTCTTACAGTCTGTTTTATTCCCTTGACATATTCAGGGGCTGGTGGGTCACCACTTGACATCTTAACATTTCTGAGTCGGTGTCCATTGGAATATATCAGCTGGTTTCTCATTGGTTGGAAATTCGGGCTTATATCACTGTGCTGGGAGAAAACTTCACCGAGCTCTTCCCGTAACAGGGAAGGCAGAAATGAAGTTTTGCAAATACAGGCTGAATTTCCTGTGCATTGGCAAAATAACTCTGCAGTGGTTTCCATGACCACAGAATCGCATGGTTCTCATTATAACAAAAGAGCCAAATATATCTGTTTGTATTTTGATTTCTTCCATATGTGTATTCCATGTGGGTCTTTTCTGTAGATTGAGAACCTTGTGCTTTTCGAGATGATGGCATTACAGGGACTTGGAAAAGCATTAGACTTTTAAAGAAATGAATGTAATGAGTGATTTAAAATACCCCAGGGCCCTAACCAGAAGACTTGAAAGGGTTGTAGCAAGACTGTGTGTTCTCTTTAAAAGAGTTTGTGTTTGGGAAATATTCCTGAGATTTCTTGTGATTTTAATGGCTAGATATCTGCTGTCAGTGGCTGACCTAGTGGCACAACATCATACCCAAGGCTCAGATCTTCAAACATTTAAGCACGAGCCCAAAGTCACGTGTCTGAGCTGGTGGCAGACTCTTAGAAACAACAGTTATTTCTGTTCTTGCCAGGGGAGGAGTGAGCTCTTTGAAAAATCTGGCTGTTGCTCTGTCATCTAATTGAACCCCTGGTACACACGGGTGGAATTCAAGGACCGCTCCATGCCTCGTACCGTCGATTACCACGACCACTTTTGGGCAGAGCCATGTGCCACCATTGTGATGGACAAAGTGTCCACTGAGCATCTCTTGCATGTGCCTTCTTGTTGCATAGGGATGACTTGCTGTGTAGGAGCATTCAGGAGATGGGAGTCCAGGGGTTTGGTACTCAGGCCTGGTCACCCCTCAAGCAGGAGCTGCTTTTTACACAGGGCTCTTGACTGAGGGAAGTGGAGAGGAACCTGGAATCAGGAAGTGGAAGGTGAACAGTGAATCCCAAGTGGAAGCTCTGGATAAAGAAGAGGACAAGGCAGGAAATGCTGCAATCAAGGAACCGGAGGAACCACAAGAGAAAGCATCTTCCAAGAAGAGTTTCATCTGCAAAGCCTGTGAGAAGAGCTTCCACTTCTACTGCCGCCTGAAGGTGCACATGAAACGTTGTCGGGTGGCCAGAGGAAAGCAAATGCAGTGTAAGGAATGCACTGAAGTCAAATCAACAAAGAAGGAGCTGGAGAAGCATCAGCTGGAGGTCCATGGTGCGGTGGGGATGGCCAAGAAGAAGAAGAAGCGTCTCCCTGTCACCTGTGACATCTGTGGCCGAGAGTTTGCTCATGCTTCAGGTAGAGTTGGTGATAGCAGGGGGCAAAGGGGTGTTTGTTCCTGGGCCCTGTGCTGGGGAAACGTGGACGATATAATAAAATGATAATCTGTAATCTTCTCCTCCTCCCTGCAGCTCTGTGAGTGCCACGTGTGGGAAATGCAGCTCAGCTTGTTTCTCCTGCCCCACTGAGCACAACCGCTTTCTGATTAGTTCTTCCCTAATTGGTTTTCCACATGGCTCATCAAGGAAAAGCGGGGCTACTGGTAAATTTATAAGCCTCTAAAAATAATTGAGCTGTTCCAGTTCTGTGGCTGGCTTAGCAGGACCAGCGAGAGGCGTGGAAGCTCTCTGCCCTCCCCGTGGCCGGCTCGCAGTGCCTTTGTCTATTGGGATGGGGACCTCCGTGCTGAGTGAAGCAGTGGAAGTGCTTCTGGCAGGGCTGGTGGGAGCTGGCACTGGGTTGCTGTACATTTCAGTAATGCCGCACCGGTGTCCTGCCCTTGTCACCAGGGATGCAGTATCACAAGCTGACCGAGCATTTTGACGAGAAGCCCTTCTCCTGTGAGGAGTGCGGGGCCAAGTTTGCAGCCAACTCTACGCTGAAGAACCACCTGCGGCTGCACACTGGGGACCGGCCCTTCGTGTGCAAGCACTGCCTGATGACATTCATGCAGGCCTCGGCCCTTGCCTACCACACCAAGAAAAAGCACTCTGAAGGTGAGCCTTCCCCACAGGAGACAATCCCCAGCTGGGGCATGAGGCTTGGCTCGCTCCATCCACTCCTTCCTGCCCTGCTTCTTATCTGCTTCCTTGCTGCTGGCCTCTTTCCTGGTCTGCACGTGTTTTGGGAGAGCTGGGGCAGCAGGCTGCTCTCAGATCTCCTTCACCTGCATGGTTTCAGCTGCTGACCCTTCTCAGTCCCTGCTCTGCCACTGCTCCGTTCTATCTTCTCCATGTTAGAAGCTTGCCCCCTGCTAAAGGCATCTTCCTCTTTCTCTGTCTTACTTGTTCTTCTACTGGGTAGCTCCCTTCTGTCCCTTCACGTCTAAACTCCTGCAATGTGACTGCCTCCCTCTGGACCACCTGCCTTCTCCCATCCCTCCCTCTGGCTGAATTTCCTGTGTTTCACATCAGCTCCTACACTCAGCCCCTTCCACAGGCAGGGCTTAGCCGTGCCCTTTTCAGCTCACGACTGCAGAGGATGTGTCATTGTGTTTGTAATAAATACACTCAAGCATTACAATGTTGCATGAGCGTGATGCAGTTGGGCAATTAATTTTCAATGTGAGACATGCCAACATATAATACCTCCAGACACTTGAGGTCTCTGCTAATTGAATACTCCTTGTGCAGGCATGGTTTCCTCTAGGACCTTTTCAACTTGGTGTTGAATTGATCTGACTACCCCAGGAAAGCACGTGTAGTCCACAGTCTCGCAGAATCGTAGAGTGGCTTGGGTTGGAAGGGACTTTAAAGCCTGTCTCGTGGGCTGGTTGCCCCCCAGCAGGTCAGGTTACCCAGGGCCTTGATCACATCCAGGGATGGGGCACCCACAGCTCTGGGTAGCAGTGCCAGGGCCTCAGTGCTCTCTGAGTGAAAAATTTCTCCTAAAAGCTAACCTAAATCCACGTTTTAGCTTAAAGCCTTTCCCCCTTATCCTATTACTATCAGACCACGTAAAAAGTCTGACTCCCTCCTGATTGTAAGCTCCTTTTAAGCACTCTTCCCTCTCCTGAAGTTAGGCATAGTGCAGCCAGAGCTCCTGTCGGGCACAGGCTCTCACTTTGTGTCTCCATGCAGGCAAGATGTACGCCTGCCAGTACTGCGACGCCGTGTTTGCCCAGTCCATCGAGCTCTCACGCCACGTCCGAACCCACACAGGGGACAAGCCCTACGTCTGCCGGGAGTGTGGGAAAGGCTTTCGCCAGGCCAATGGGCTCTCCATCCACCTCCGGACCTTTCACAGTGAGTGTGACCAGCTGTCTCCCTGGCTTTGGGCAGCCCAGCCTGCGAGGCACGGCTTCTGAAGGGTTGTGGCAGAGGTGCCTGTGTGGGTATTGCTAGTTCCCACAGACTGGCAGGGGGTCTCGTGGTGGGATTTTCCCTCTCAAGAAAGTTTCTTCAGTGGTTGGATGCTGTGGATAGGGTTATCCCAAAGAAAACATCAGGGGTGGCTTCCAGCAGGCTATGGGCTGCAGGGAATTTGACATGGGAAGCTTTAGGTGTATGCAAGGCCAAAACCTAAGTGTTATTTTTCGTCTGGGAAATAACAAGCACTTCTTTCCCTTCTCTTTCCCCCTTCTATGAATACTCTTCTCAATTCATTTCTTTTTTCCTTGCATTATCTCCTCCTTTTTTGTTGCATCGCTGGGGACCAGACATTGAAGATCCCTACGACTGCAGGAAGTGCCGGATGAGCTTTGCCACCCTGCAGGAACACCGCAAGCACATCCATGAAGCCCACTCCCGAGAGTACCACCCCTGCCCCAACTGCTCAAAAGTCTTCAGTGCCCCATCCCTCCTGGAGCGCCACATGGTGACTCACGTCGGAGGAAAACCCTTCAGCTGTGACATCTGCAACAAAGCTTACCAGGTGAGCTGGGGCAGCAAGGATTTAGCCTCGTGTGCTGGAGATTGCTGTTACTTGTTACTGCACGAGGACATCTCCCCTGGCCATGTGCACCAAGTGTCATCAGCAGAGGAAAAAATTGCACATAGGAGGCAGAAACTATAGGGAAAAGCCAGATCCGTGGAGACAGATGGGCCGTGATTGCAGAGGACTGTGTACTTGCCTGTCCAGACCCTCAGGAATCTGTTTCACCTCAATTTCTAGCTGCCAAGAACTATGGGAGTAAAAATACTCATACGGCGAATAGCATGCTTCAGTGGGAGTATGTGTGGGAGCAAATTCCTACAAGGAAACACAAATTTGAAAGGAGACCTGCAGTGAGTGAAATGGGGATGAGGGATTCTGCAGTGTTCAGTTCTTCAGAGGGTAATGGAGAAGCGTGGTGGTGTTCTGTGGTTAGATGTGGGGTCTGGCTGGTGTCTTGCATCTGCTGAGCACAGTCCCTCTCTTGCTGTTCCTTTCCAGGCACAGCTTCTTGCTGTCGTAATACTCCTAGAGCAACTTTTGGGTTGTAACCATGATTTGGTCCTTATCATTGCAGCAGTTGTCAGGGTTATGGTATCACAACCGGACCCACCACCCCGATGTCTTTGCAGCTCAGAATCACCGCTCCTCCAAGTTCTCCTCCTTGCAGTGCAGCTCCTGTGACAAAACCTTCTCCAGCACTGCTGCTCACCGAAAGCACGTCAAAGCAGAGCACGCAGGTAACAGCCTGTTTGTTAGCCAGCAACAACATGTGGTGACTGCTGGCAGAGATGTAGCAATAACTCTTACAGAACAAGTTTGTGCATTCTGTTTACTTGCAAATCACAGTAAATTCTTTGTATCCCATAGCAGGGGTAAGCCTCATCTCAGCAACTTGCAGCTCAGTTGCTCTTGGCTTCTCCTTCCTCTGCCTTGTCTCCAAAGGTGCTCCCTCTGTCTGTATGCAGATGTGGTGATGCTGAAGTATTAACAAAGCTCTCATCCAGAAGCACTGTCTCTTGTAGAAGACCTTTCTTGCACACTTTTCTCTTGATGATCTTGTTTGCAGATGTGAAGTTCCATGACTGTGAGATGTGCAAGGAGAAATTTCCCACGCTGGCTCTCCTGCAGGTCCATGTGAAGTGCAGGCACTCAGGTGTGTTACCTTTGCTGTTATGTTTCTTGTGGCTCAGTGTTGTCCTGCAGTGTTGTATTGTATAGAAAAGAGCTAAGTACAGATAAAGAGACATCAGCATGGGGAAACAAGGAACTGAACCCATGCAGTGAGTCCCCCATGGGTTTCAGCCCTGCACGTCTTGGTCATTTGCAGCTCCCTGTGCTCTTGGGCTGGCCCTGGCCATTGCACCGCAGGCTCAGAATAGTGCATCTTCCCCAGGGTCCCAGCCATTTTGCTGCTTGTACTGCTCAGCCTCCTTCCGCTTCCCAGGGGCCCTGCAGCAGCACGTCACCACCGAGCACTTCAAGCAGGCAGAGAGCACCTTCACCTGTGGGCTCTGCGGGGAGCTCTTCACCTCCCAGGGCGAGCTGGAGGGGCACCACAGCACTGAGCATCCCAAGCTGGTCTTCACAGAGGCCCAAGCCACTACAGCCCAGATTGTACAGGTAGCGACTGCTCTGTTTCACAGCCCTCCCCTTTTAGCCCTCTTGTTTTTACCCAAGTCCACTTTGTAGTAGCTGTCACCTCTTTCTGCACTCTTGATTAGAGGGATCCAGGACATAAACCCCTGAGCCCCAAGTGCTTTAGGGTTTGAATGATCTGTGCTAGTGCAAGGCTGGCTTGCAGGAAGGCTCAAGGAAGATGCTGCAGCACTTGCAGTCTGGGTTGCGTAGGGCAAAGACCTCAGCCCACCTGGATCCGAATCACCATCATCCATTCCTTCCCCTCCATGCTTTCATCCTCACAGACTGCAACTCCCAGTGACAAACGTAATATTTCAGCCGTCAGTGGAGATTAGCTCCTTGCATGAAGGAGCCCAGTGTGTGGGATTCCCTGGGCTGCCATTCCTCTAGTGTGTAATCATAGTATCTTTATTGTCTATGACTGCTTATGGAGCTAAATTATAGCAATTTTGTGGAGGCAAATATTTAAATGGTTCTTCTATTTTCTCTTTTGCATCACTGATATTTGGAGCTTGGAGTTTACCATTAGTCTCAAGCCTATTGTAGTTGCAGTCCTCTAGTGTGAAGCTGAATGTTACTAGAGGAGCTGGGCCAGGAGAGATGTGCGTAGCAAAGGGGCCACGAGGAAAGCAGTGCGGAAAGTGTCTGACTCAGTTCATCTTCCACCCAGGTGATTCAGACGTCAGAGCAAGGAGCAGCAGAACACGTCATCTCTTTTGATGAGGCCCAACTCACCAGCTCCCAAGTCTTTGTGACGTTGCCTGAATCCCAAGCGAGCCGAGCTGGCTCGGACCTGGTGACGGTGACCATGGAGGACTTGTTTGATGACAAAGTCACTCTAATTTGTGAAGAAACCAAGTGAGAGTGAGCGGTGGGTGCTCATATGTGGCACCTGGTGTGCACTGGACTGGTTCCAGAGCCATACTTAGTCATGGTGCTCTTCCAAGGGAGATTCGGCTTTTGGATTTTTGTTTTTGTTTTTGGGAAAGCAACCCCGGTATATGTGACCCTGACCAAAGAAATGGTGTGCAGCAAGGACGGGAGAGGTTTGTAGACATTCATAAGGCACTAACAAAGCTACTTCTGTCTCAGAGCAGCACACAGGACATTGCTTTGTGAAATGCATTCATGTACCTGCTGTAAAGCTTGCTTCTTCGGTGCTGGGAGGATGGCAACACATTCATCGCAGCACACTGGCCCCTTTAAGACTAAAATTTCATCAAGTCTTTTTTTTTTTTTTTTTTAATCTGCAGTTTCCTAAAATATAATCTGATAATTAATGGTTTGCTGAATCCATTATGAAGTGCAATTAGATAGATGCAGGGTTCCTGTGGCTCGGAGGGGACTGGTAGCATTTATCTTCCTTTCCCTAATGCCAAAAGGTTGAACTCTGCCACTGCAATATTTACATACGGAGCGGTGATCCCTGCCACAGCCCTGCCGTGAGCAGCGCCTGCTCCATCACACAGCCCGGGAGATGAACAGATTGGAGTTTTCCAGGAGGTTTTTGCGACAGCGTGATAGTTGGTCACTCCCGTTCCAGCTCGAAGAGTGGAAGTGAACAGCCCCTGCCTTGAGGCCAGGGGTTGGTGGAGCTGATGTTGTGCCTGGCACCGTTGTGGGGTTGTTTTTTGTGCAGCAGCGAGCGTGTGACCCTGCCGAAATGTTGTGTGCGTAGCAAAGTGCTCCCACCTTTGTCGCTTGTACGCGTGGTTTGTCCCCAGGGCTTTCCTGTGACTGTGCAAAGGAGGAAGTGTCACTCCCACTGAAATCAGGAATGACCAGGAGATGGTGCTCAAGGTCTTGAGTAGTGCCAACGGACAGGTGCCTCTGCTCCGCCGAGGGCCAGCACCGCAGCCCTTCGGCTCCTGCCAGGCTGGAGCTCAGCCCCAAGCCCTGCGCATCGCTACTTAAAGAAGAGCCTGGAGCTGGAGGGGCTGATACTGCTGAGGTGAAGCAGTGAGGCTGGGACCCTGCACACAGGTCAGGCTGGAGCGTGAGGCCGCTCTGGAGAGCAACGTCCCACAGTTCTTCAACCAGATCAGTTAATGAGGGAGGTGGGTTTCTACATCCCCATGCATTAATTAATGGCACTTAGGGTTAGCTTAACCTGCTTTCTGCACCGCTGTCCCGTGTGCTGCAGGTGCCCGCCCTGTGTGCTGCAGGAACATTTGGAAGCAGACGGGTGCCGCGCTGTGGCACAGCCCTCGCTTGGCCAGGCGCCGCTGGCAGCCCCCGCTGTGTCATCGTGTGCAAATCCTGTGTTCTGGGATTATCTTATTTTACTTTTTTTTATGACCTAGCCCATCTGCGATTCGGTACCGCTGCCTTGCCCAGGAACAAGGGCTGGTGGAGGCAGGAGCACCGAATATCGGTTGCGGAGAGTGGAGTGCATCCCTGGGAGAGGGGCTCGGTAACCTTTTGTTACGACGGGGCTGGCTGGCTAATGGAGAGGGCTCGGTCACCTCTCTAGCAGCACTTAATGCTTCTAATCCGCCCGCAGTCCGCTGCCTCGTTGCTGTGAGTCCCAGTGCTTCCTTACTTCCCATGTGAAAGCAGTAATTGCTTCTCTCGCTTCTCCAGCCAGTCTGTAGCACGCAGCTTCCACTTTGCCTCCCCTGCTCTGTTTGTGATTCCTCCAAGCAGGAAATGCATCCTGGTTTCTAATTGTATTCAGGAAAACCTGTGAAGTGAGCTAGCACTTATTCATTCAGCACGAGGAGGCATTGTGCAGGCATTGTGTACCACTGTCGGGTCTCTGTATTGAAGGGGAGCAGGGCTGGGGAGCACCCGTGGGTCGCGCAATATTTGTCACAATCAAGGGTAGAAGGAGTCCTGCTCTGGGTTCTCTGTGCTTCCCAGAGCCTCTTGTAAACGAGGGTGGGCTGCTTGGGATGGCCAGGTACACGTTCCTCTTAGGAGCATGAAGTAGATGCTAATAAACGTGTTGTTTTTCTTATTTTTCAGGCAGACGAGATCTAACTTGGTGCGAGAGATGGAGGCGTCCTCCAAGAGACGGAGCTTGCTCTCCCCTCCTGGCTGCAGTCAGGTGAGCAGAGCCGTGCCTCGGGATTCCAGCTGCCTGCAGAGATAATCCCTGCCCCTCTGGCAGTGCCGAACCTGCTGACAGGCGTGACCGTGCCTCTCCCTGACATGTAAATCCGCCTGTTTTTTTGCCCACGGAAGTGTGGCCATATGCCACCACTGCACGGCGTCGGTCTCCTTGGTGCATTGACCCGCTGCGCGCTGAACCCAGCATCTTTTGCTCTCTGAGCGTGCCCTGGCTGCTGTCAGTGAGCAGTCCGCTGGCACGGGGGCTTTTCCCAGCGTGGCAGTGGATGGCAGCGGATTTGGCCACGCACAGGAGTCGGTCGGGGGATCCCTGCGGCGTGCACGAGCTTCCATTTGTCAGCACGACGTTACCCTTGCAGCGAAGCCGGTTCCTGTTAGCGGTGAAATCCCGCTGCAGTTCCTTGCTCCTCTCTCCCCGGCTAACCCAGATAATCCTCTGCTATCCGCCACATCTCTGTCGGCCTGTTAAACACACACGGTGCGGGTGTCCTTGTGTGTAGCCGGGGTAGGTTGTGAGATTCTGAATTCTCCCAAGCACTGGATGCTGTCAGGGTTTTATTGGAAATCCAAACAAAGCTGGAAGGAACAGCGCTGCTGGTGGGGCCTTGGGTGATGGGTTGGGGCTTTGCGTGGTTGGCTTGGCTCAGCTTCAGCTCTAGAGGGGAGGGAGGGAGGGGGGTGTTACCATCGCCCATTTCCCTTTGGGAGCCCCCCGTGATCACCCAGGCTGGGGCACGTAGTGCAGCAAGAGCACCGCTGCATGCACCCGGCTTCTCCCTGAGCATCCTTGAAGAAAATAGATGAGGAAACAGGATTTGCTGTGCTGGACCAGCGTGCTCGGAGTCTTCTCTTTGGTCCCGTGCTCCGGAGGAGTCCATCCTTTGCTGCTCACACCAACATTTCCTGCAACAAACAGCCCCTCCTGGCGGCCCCCCCGGCCATGAGTCCTGTCCGGTTGTGTGCTTTCCTCTCCTGCAGGAGACAGCTGAGATTTGTGAGCGTTGGCTTCATTATTCAGCAATTAAAATGTTCCAGCCTCGTCACAACGCGGGAGTGCATTAATGATTTATAGCGGCGCGCTTTGATTCAACGGCGCTGGAGCAAAATTTGTGAGCAAATTCTGCTGTAACCCTAAATGGAGATCCCAAAATATTGTCCCTTGTCGGTCTGACCGTGTCCCAACCCCTCCTGTAGCTCAGAACACAACCTCAATGGTTCTGTGGTTCCATGGCATGGTCAGCGGGCATGGTGGGACGGGTTGGAGTTGGACTGGGTGATCTTAGAGCTCTTTTCCAACCCTAATGGTTGTATGGTTCCGTGATATGGTCAGTGGCATGGTGGGTTGAGTTGGGGTTGGGCTGGGTGATCTTACAGCTCTTTTCCAACCTCAGTGGTTCTATGATTTCAGCTCTGGACTGGGAGAGGATCGTAAGAGCTAAGGCCTAATGAGCGGACCTGTCCTTTTCGTCGAGGCAAAGCTCTGCTGTCCCAGGGTCATTCTGGACACAGGGAGAGCAGTGCTGCAGCAGCCCAAGGGCGGCCGGCGCCCTCGCAGGGTAATCCAAGAGCCCCAACAATCTGCCTTTGATCTCCTATTCAACGGGGAGATGTATTACCTCTTTCTTTTCAAGTGGGATCAGATGGGTTTCAGCGGTCACGCCGAGTGGCCGCGCTCTGGAGGCGGTCATGTTTCATGGGGAAGAGTGGGCTCCTCTCTTTGTCTCTTCGAGGTGGTGGGGGTCGCGTGGTACCCATCCATCAGGATCACGGAGTCACAGGGCTTGGAAGGTTCCTCAAGAGATCATCGAGCCTGACCCCCTGCTAAAGCTGGTTCCCTACAAAGCATTGTTTTCCAACCTGGTGTTCCAACCCCATAACCCCAGCCCCCCTTTCCCTATTCCCCCCCACTTGCCAGTATCCCCCTTCACCTCATTCTCCCAATTTCCCCCATTTTCTGCCTAAATCCCCAATATTCCCCCTTCTGCTCCTATTTTCCCCACTCCCTCCCTTTTCCCTTCATCAGAGCTGTGCCTGCCCCACGCCCAGGTGGGTTTGGAGATCCCCAAGGAGGAGAAGGTGGGAGATGTGGGGCACAGGCACATGGGGGGGTATGAGGACATGGGTGAGTCTGGGGGGATGTGGGGAGCAGTTTAGGGTAAAAAATGGGAGATGTGGGGCGGTGTTGGAGTGCATTTATTGCTTTATTACTGAGAGGAGATTGGAGTTCCCTGTAGCCCAAAGGTAGGGTGCTGATCCGTAACCCCACATGACCTATAACCTGATATGACTCCATAACCCCATAAACCATATGACCCCATGTCACCCATAACCCCACATAACCCTATGCCCCCCGACTCCTCATAACCCCGTAACTCTGTGACTCCTGCTCCCATGTCACCCCTGACCATGTCACGTAACTCCATCATTCCGTATGACCATATAACTGTGACCCACGACCCCATCTGACCCCAGGAACCCGTGTGACTCCATACCCATGTAACCCCATCACTTTATGACCCTGCATGACCCCCATGTGACCCTTAACCCCATGTCTTGGCCCCATGTGGCCATATAACCAGTTTTGTATGGGCTAAAGGCACCTCTTCTTAGGTATGGGTCTGCCCTGTAGCACCCCATAGCTGCCCCATGGAAGCCAGGAGGTGGACACTATGGGGCAGAGGCTATAGGGGCAGTTGTGGGGCAGCTGCAGAGTATTTCTGGGGCAAGCACGATTTGGTTATGGGGCAGCTGTGGGGCACTGTGTACCTCATAATGGCTGCTGTCACCCCGTGGGCAGCTGGGAGGTGAACTGGGTTATGGGACAGCCATAAGGGGTTATGGGGCATTTATAGGACACATGTAGGAAGGTTATAGGGGTGCTGCGGGGCAGCTGTGGGGCAGGCCCACACTTAAGAGAGGCTGATGTTCCCCCACCTGCAGCTAGTGGTGGAACTGCTGCTGACTGTGGGCTACAGGCAGTTATGGGGTTGTTATAGGGTTATTATGAGGGTGCTATAGGGTGGCTCTGGGGCAGCTATGGAGCAGACCCACAACTAAGGGAGGCTGAGATTTCCCCCTATGGAGCTGGTGGTGGGACTGCTGCTGATCATGGGACCCCATAACCCCCCTGATCCCCATATTGCCCCCAGATCCTGTACAACCACACCACGGTGCAGCTGAGGATCTGTGCCTTCCAGCCCCACTGCGGGACCCCATAGCTCCCTGTAGGATCCCCATATCCCCCCAGTACCCCATAGCCATACTGTACCAACCCCGCAGCCCCGCAACAGACCACCAAACACCCCCCCACACGTCACCTATAGCCCCCATATTTCCACCCCAAGGCCCCTGTGGCCGCACCATAGCCCCTCAAGGACCCCCCCCTAGGACCTGAAAACCTCCCCCATAGCCACCCTAGCCCCTCACAGAGACCCATAGTTCCTATAGGGCATGCAGCACATGGCAGAGGTTGGAGCTTGATGATCTTTAAGGTCCCTTCCACCCCAAACACACAGCCCTGACACAGCCCATGGCCCATCTGGTGGAAAGAACACAGCCGCGGTGGGGAACAGGGAATTTCCCAGGGCTGGGGACAAAAGGGTGGATGAGGACTGCAGACACCGGCATTGTGCGTAGGGCTGAGGCACCGGAGGAAAGTGTATCTTTAAAAAGCGGATTATCTGGTTAAACAGAGGGCAGGGGGCTGGGCCAGGAGATAATGGGGTGTCTGTGACAGCTTTATTAGGAAGTGCCTAACGTCGGAGCGATTTCATGGCGGGGCTCAGAGTGACGAGTGGCTCCAGGAGCGCTCCGGTGACGCTGTCAGATGGGCTTAGGGACAACCGGCCCCTCTCTGTGCTATGGGAGACAAAGGGAACAGCAGGGACCCACAGCCCACCGCCTGCCTCGAGTCCCTGCAAAGGGTGGGATCTGTTCTCTTTGCCTTTTTAGCAGGTTTTCCTCATGCCGCCCCTTGCATTGCCATCTTATAGGGTGTAAAGCTGGCAGGGCATCCGTGGAACCACTGGGTCGTTGGGTTGGAAGGGACCTCGAAGACCGTAGAACCATAGGGTTCCTTAGCGCTGAGAGACCTCACCTGGAAGCGCCCCGTTCCCAGGAAGCAGAGAGCATGCACCAAACAGCACAGCTCCCGGCCCAGGTCTCGAGGAGTAATCGGCATCAAGGAGCACTCGCTGTGCTCTATAATCCCAAAGGTTTCATGCAGCCTGAGCAGGTCCCGGTCAGCTCTCCTGGGGCTTAGGGTGGGATCGACTGCTCCAGTGACGCAGGTGGCTCCTGGCCAGGGCAGTCACCTGGGCCAGGGCTCCCTGCCCCTTCCCTTGGGGCAGGGAAGATGTCCCATCCTTGGCTTCCCCTGGTGCCCTGACCTCCATCCTTTAACAGGGCTGGGACTCGGCTCTGTGACTGTGGGGTCTGAGGTGATGTGCTGCCCCATTCCTGGCTGTGACCCCAAGCTGACTGGGGCACCGATACCGCATCGCCTCTCCAAAATGCACTGAACCGCCAAAAAGGGATCACAAGCCCCGACCTGTAGGTTTGTAGGGGCAGCACAGAGCTTCCCGCAGACAAATTTTGATGCACGAGCCCCAAATTGGCCGTTTTCCCCCCAAACTGCCATTTCTCCCCCGCCCACCCCACAGCCCTTCTCTCCCTGTGCCCAAATCCCACCGCCCTCTCTTTCAACTTTTCCCCTCTCTCCTTCCCCCCCTCTGTAACAAATCGCCGAAAAGAGGGACGAGAAGAGGCTCCAATGACAGATGGAGCTGCTGCTGTCATCTCTCTTAACTGTCACCGAGAAAATCACACGGCGGCCACTGAAATTCAAATTAGAGTTTCGCTGAAGCTGCTAAAACTCATCAAAAGATATCTTTGAAGTCCACTGGCAGGCCGGTCATTTCTTTTAAATTAGTCCCTGTTGAAAATGAAATTGCAGGGAGTTGGTGTATTAGCATACGGGAGCGCGAGAGCCGGCACAATGCCGCCTTTCCGGGGAGCAGAGGCAGTTTGCTCCCGCACAAAGACCGCGCTCGAACCGAGCTCTGATTGCATTAGGATCAATGAAGGGGTCATTTCAAAGCTCCCCATTAACGGGGCCGGGCTGGTGCTCAGGGGGAAGGCAGAGCTGTCCCTGCATCCCCGTGCCCTCCAAGCCAACCTCCCGGCTGTGCATCGCGAGCCCGTGTTAATGAGGAGCTGCCTCATTAGCGGAGCTGGTTCGATGATGAGGAGAGGGGTCCCTCTTAGTTTGGCCAAGGAACGGTGGCTGGCTGCAATGGGGTGGTGGCCAGTGGCCCTAAGAAAAGTTGTAGCATAGAATCATAGAAAGACCGTAGAGTCAAAGAATGGTTGGAGTTGGAAGGGACCCTAAAGGCCACCTGGTCCAACCCCTGCAATGAGCAGGGACACCTACAGCTCCATCAGTGCTCAGAGCCCTGTCCCCTGACCTTGGGTGTCTGCAGGGATGGGGCACCACCAGTGGAGGTGAATGAGCATCTCCTATTGGTGGATATTTCCCAGCACGGACAAAACTGGGCTGATCTCCAACTCCAGCCCAACCCAGGTATCTGCCCAGGAATGTTGACCCTGAGGATGAGTGCTCTCTTTCTCTCTCCCTTTCCCCTTCCCTTCTCTTTTCCCGTCCTTTCCCCCTCCCTTTTCTTCCTTCCCTCCTACCCCCTTCCCCATAGCGTGACACCATCCTGCCCTTCCTGAGGGGCTGAGCACAGTGCTTTGCCCACTACGGGCCCTCCCCCAGCCCCACCACCCATCCCAGCACACCCAGTTTCCCCTGCCTACCCCGCATGTCTGCACAGCGGTTTTTCCACGCCAGCTGCTGGTGGATAGAGCTGTTACTGTCATTACCGAGCTGATGAGATGGGACTTTGAGTGGCACCACGTACACTCCCGCATCTTCACGCATCGTGCCTTCAGGATCTCACTCAGCTCCAAGAGCTTCAGAGCAGGTCAGCGGCAGAAACATTTTCCCCGTGGTCTTGGCTGGCTCTTGGTGCTGGGCTGCATCTCCCAGCCTTGGTTGGGTCCAACACCCAAGCGTCTGGATGGGGTGGAGACATTCTGGGGCCTGAAGCGGAACTAGGCATTCCCGCAGCGCACAGAGCGGTTTGGGCATTGCGTCCCTGTGTGTCACACGGGGTCGTGAGATGGGGTGGAAGGAGGAAATGGGAACGTGTGTGCCAGGCATGGACCCAGTGAACACGATGGTGGCACACACTGGGAGGTGATGCTTCTCCGTTCAGACCTGCTTGCCTCTACTGAGAGAAGATCCCACTATTGAGTTGGAAATGAGGGAAATCCACGCGAAACCTCAAAGGGAGACTGCATGGCATGGACGTATCGGTCAGTGGTCATCTCCTCAAGTGGTGATGCCCTTGAAATCCTCCAACTCTGCCATGGGCTGTTCCTAGGAGAGAGCAGAGAGGTTTTATGGTAGGGATAGGAAGGGGGAAAGGACATCCCTCCATCACCTTGCTCAAAGAAGGGTTTGTTGTAGCAGCCAACCACTGCCCATTGTTTTCTCAGTATTCATGGAAAGGTTTATCATCCATTAGGGTTTGCACCAGCCTCAGTGCCTGGTGGTGATGAACCTGTGCCCCACAGGGGCAAATCCCCAGCAGAAACTGAGTGACTGCGCTATAAATGCGGATGCGTAACAAGAAAACAAAGATCGCTTTAATGGTACTCAAGAAAGGAGAGAGGCTTTCCAGGTGGATTAATGGCAGAGCAGCTGGCAGAGGGAACCGTGTGCTCACCTCTCTGCTGGGGTCCAACGTGCTCTGCCGTGGGTCTGCTGTGACGGATGGCCGTGCTCCTGGAGCTGCACATCTCCTCGGGTTGAGTTTCTAGGGTGAAGTTGGCAGCACCACTGGGGTCTGCCCTCCTGCTCAGCGCTGTGCAAGTGAGGGGGCAGGTGGAAAAGTGCATCTATCTCATTTTCCTGTTGCAGAGGTAATTACACTGCCCACTAAAAGGAGCAAGCAGAGTTTAGGAAGGCTGCTGCAGAGCTTGATGTAGAAGGTAAAGGCGAATCGTAGGATCGTAGAATCACTGAGGCTGGAGAAGACCGCAGAGTGAAAGCATGGCTCCTGCTCCTGACATCTCCAGGCCTATCTTCCCCAGATGGGCCATTGATGTGCCTTTTCTCTGGCCAGGCAATTGCATTGCTGGTGGGGCACAACCCCCAAAATAAAGGCCAGGTCCTACAGTGCCCTACAGAAAGAGCTGACCCCACCTTGGAGATGCAGCCATCCAGAGGGCAAGTGAATAGAAAAGCTGCAACATGAGGAACTGTGAGCGAGTTTTCCATCTCAGAGTACCGGGAGATGTACCAGGAGAAGAGCAACCAGTGCTCACCTGTCAGTCATACAATCATAGAATCTAAATCTCCTCTCTTTTAGCTTGAAACTGTTTCTGTCAAAGCACAGCCCAGCTCTAAATGAAGAGATCCTGAGCTTTTGCTTTCTGACAACATTCAGAGTGATCACTTTCTAAATGTGGAGACTTCTGAATCCATATTTGTTTTTCGGAGATGTATGTTTGCCCAAGCCAGCTGTTTCGTACTGACAGCTTTGAGATCAGCAAAGCAGCGTTCCCTATGAAAAGATTCACTATGGCCTCAGCCATCCTCCTCCCCCTTCCACCCACCCACC